>NW_006408683.1:636659-652991 GCF_000296735.1 Chrysochloris asiatica
ATATATAAAACAAATTATTTTTATCAACTCAATAATTTTGACTTGTACAATTCAAGGGCCTTGATTGCATTCATCATGGTGTGCAACCATCACCACTGTCCTTTTCCAAATTATTCCAGCATCATTGGGGGCCTCTCTCGTTCACTCCTAACCTCCCAGAGCTTTTGGATCCAGAACAATTGCTTTGCTTGACCACTTCCAAAAAAGGAAGCAAACTCGTCAAGCCTATATATCTCATTCTTCTTCTACAATAGCTGTTGTCCAAATTAAATCCCTCTTCTTTTCCCCATTCCACAGCATGTGGTCTCCATCTCAGATGCCACAGTCGATTCATTACTTATTAACTCACACGTAATACATGTGTGCCTGTTTAATGATTCTGCAATTTGTTCTTGAGTTTCATAAATCTCAAGTATATGTGTTGGCATCAGCTTTGTCTTCAAGGAGCAAGGACAGCATCAATTAAGTCATCCTCTCCAGCACAGGTATCTCTGAAAAGGCATGTGAGATAAACGCCTACTGTTTGGGCAACCACTGGGTGCAATGTTTGTTTCTCAATGTGGTGGCTGTCAGAAGAGACACTCAGTTTCTGAGTGGAGAGAGACAGGAAGGAAACAGAAGTTTCCAGACCTAGCACTGGTCTAGCCCATATAAAGGAGGCACACAATATAAATTTATTGAATGTAATGTCTCTCTTGCATTGTCCACAACACAGAAAACCACTACATGCTGCTGGGTGGGGTGTGTGTGTGTGTGTGTGTGTGTGGAATCAACAGTCCCATAAAGTATTCTCAAATTCTTAATAGAGTGCAGCCTCCCCTCAATTATTCAGGAGCTGATAGTCCTATTCTGGGAGCATTAGACCCCTGCTTGTGGTTCCCTCCTCCTCTCCCTAACCTTCCCTACCAATGAGTAAGCAAACCACAGGAAGAGGAAACTCGTAAACAGTCCACAGGGGAAGGGTGTACCAAGCAATGAAGTGGAACAAGGACGTTATCCGCAATATCCAACCATCCATGGTCCCCTGTCTCCACTGCTTCATCCACTCAGAACTGGTTCTACTATGTACATAAAGACTTCTTTTGACATCATTCTTAACAAGCTCTCTTTATGCAACACAGAGGTCGGAATAGCTAGCATTAGCATGGAGCCTGACAGTACATATCCTCCTTTTGGAAAACTTTGAAAGCTAAGTCATAGTATTCATAACTGAAACTAATTTAGACAGGAAATATATATGCTTTCCTAAGATGATTTTATATATACTCTCACTTGAGATTCATAAAGACAATATCAAGTTGGAATATTCAATTAGTATACACATTTTACAGATGAACATACCAAAGTCTAAAGAGACCCAGTGTGAAATTTGAGAATCACTCATCTTTTCAGCACATGCACTTCTAGGGTACAGCCAATAAAGTTCCATGAGTCTCTTAAAACTAGCAAGATGCTCGATAATAATGCATATTTAGTGCTGTGATTAACTATTTTATGAAGGAGAAAAGGAGGGGAAAACATATAGACCAAAACATCAACTATGGCACATTCAAAATGTCTTCTACACTACAAGTTTGTTGTTATTTTTTTTTTTTAATTTCCCAAGCCCTGATAGTGTCTTAACTTCCTAACTTTATCACAACACAGCAAACAATGTTCCTGCCTTTCTTGACTCAATAACCGGGGTCTCAGGGTTTGCTGTTCCCAAGAATACCTCGTAGACTTTCTTAAACTGTTGGCAGTTGGATTTTCCACTTGGCATTGTTAAGAGATTAAGCTATTTATCTTATTGTTATACACATACTTTTTCAGTTTCCTGCTATTAAATTCAGGTTAGATAAGGAGTACAGATATAACCCTTGTTTTTCATACCTCTCCCCATACAGTTAAGGGTATTTTTATTAAGCCTGCTCTTCACATAAGGAGACCTGGTAGTGTAGTAAATTATTACTAGGCTGCTAACCAGTTCAGCAGTTCAAATCTACCAGTCGCTCCGTGGAAGAAAGATGAGGCTTTCTGCTCCTGTAAAGATTTATACAGCCTCAGAAACCCTATACAGGGTCTCTATGAGTCAAAGCCAACTCAGTGGCACACAATCACCACCACCACTACCCCACTCTTTTAATAGCTAACTTGTAAAAAGTAAATATTACTAAACATTCTTGCCTAACAGAGGATTAGACTGCTTCTGAGTCCTGGTGTGGTGCTGTAGAATAAGCAAGCATTGGACTGCAAACCACAAGGCTGGTGATTCAAACCCACCAGCTGCTCTTTGGAAACCCTATATAAGGTCACTATGAGTCAGAACTGACTTGATGGCACTTAGCAATACCAACATCCAATTGTGGAAGAAGCACAGAGGATCCTGATGAATTGACAATTCAAGGGTCAATCGTCAATTGCTATAAAGAAGTCAAAAACAAATTGAGCTGAGCTTGGAAAGACTGTCAGAGAAATTGGAAAACCACTTGCTGGGAACTGCCTGATGATGCAGTGATCTCCCTATAACTGCCCAGGTCCCCAACATGCAGCATACCAAGAGAGAGTGTACAAGGAATTAAATCGCTCTGTCCCAGGGCAGGCTAAATACTTCCTGTAGTGTATGAAAATATTAAGCCTTGTAATATAAAATGCATACAGCTTATTCTTGGAAAATAGTACAAATGCTATTCATTCTAATTAAGTGGACTGGGAGAGGATATTGGTTACAGAGAACCCCTAAAGAGGGCTATGGGTGCTCAAAGAGCCAAAGGCAAACACTACCTCATTCGCGCCTCCCTAATTGCAGTTAAGAAACCAGTTGCTAACAAGTGGATTCTGACTCATGGTGACCCCATGTATCAGAGTACAACTGTGCCCCACAGGGTTTTTAATAGTTGATTTTTTTTTTTTTTTTTTTTGGAAATAGATCGACAGACCTTTCCTTCAAGGCACCTTTCAAAGGTTGGGCTTGAACCTCCAGCCTTTCAGTCAGCAGCCAAGCACATTAACTGTTTGTACTACCCAGGGACTCCAATGCCTTTACACCAACTTTATAAATATTAGTAAATGCAACACTCCAGAAGGGCTCTTTTTAGCCAAGAGCAGCCTTTCTTCTTTCATTAATACACGTTAACGTCTCTGGGTCAGGCAAACCCTAATCTTAGTCACCAGCTGGGTCAGGCAAACCCTAATCTTAGTCACCAGATTTCTTACAGGGAATTCTTAATGGAATTGTTGAGAAACATGCCAGACAAGTTAGTAACAAGCCTATGAGTAGGCTTACCAGGAAAATACTAAGTCAGTCCTCATCAGAAAAAGCTTAGAAAGCCCTTGAAGTGGTCTTTTCTGCACACTCTACACAAAAACACTAACCAAGTTACAACCCCACCACCTCTGTCTCTTCAATTCTAAGGTCTCTTGAATAGTGCAACAGATGTGTAATTGACTTTTAACTTAAAAGTTAAAGTTGGTGGTTCAAACCTAGCTAGCAGCACCACAAAAGAAAGTCCTGGTGATCTGCTTCCATAATGATTACAGCAGAGAAAAACCTTTGGAGCAGTTCTAAAATCACAAAATGTAAACGTTCTCAAGGGTTCAATCTCAGTGACCAAAGGCCACACTAAAGAAACCTTCCCACTTCTAAACCCCCGATACATACTTTATATGCACCAGGTCAAATGTCATATATCCCATGAGACCATTCTCAAGTAATATGCACTTTTTAAAAGAGAAAACTGAACCAGAGAGGTCACTTAACCTCTCTGAGTCTTGGCTTCTTCATCCCTACACAGATCAGAGTAATACCCAACACCCATTCATACCCTGACAAACCTGAGCCTTCAATATTCTCATCCATAAAAGCATTTGCCATTTAAAATTATTCACCACTAGATTCATTTTTCTAAAGTACCCCACTTTTAAATTTTAGTTTATGCTCTTCTCAAAAACATATAAAATCATTGCAAACAGCTTGAATTTTTAACTATGCATGAATTACATTTTAATTAAAAGATAAAAAATACTATTAGATACAAATTCTTTTTAAGCAATGGAGAATAAAATTCTAGTAGCCCTTTAAAAACAGCAAGCACCAAGAAGGCAAGAATTTTTGCTACACTTTTTTATATATCCCCCAGGTATCTAAGACAGTGTGTTGTTTTTTTTTCTGTGCATATGACTGATAGTACAATTTTGTAATAAATTAATAAAATCCACTTTTTAAAACAAGATGCATATTCTAAAATCGTATTTTTAAGGCTGGTGTTTCAATGGCCGAGATACTCTTGAATGAATTTCTACAGGAAAGTAATGAGCTGCTGATTAATTTTCGGTCATCTTCAAAGACAAGAGAATAGCATCCTAGTTAACTGTACTTCAGATCTCAGAAAACAGTATCAACAGTGCACTAGGTGTGCAAAAGAATTACTTCCAAGCAAATTTCAAGAGTCTAATACTTTAAAAACAAACATGTTGGTGCAAAAAGTTGACACATTCTATTCCAGGTATATCTGCCAAAAACATACCCAAAGTTGAAGAGAGGTCTGAGGCACTTTGCTTGTTTCTCAGGCTGTCCTTACAGTTCCTGGTGTTCAAGTGATTGGCTGATAACCTACTAGTGGACAGTCCAAACCCACCTGCTGCTCCACTGGTGAAAGACATGGCAGTCTACTTCTATAAAGATTACAAGCTAGAAAACCCCATGAGTTAGCTCTACTCTTTTCTATAGAAGTCCTGTGTGGTGCTGTGGGTTAATGCAACAGACTGCAAAGCCATTTGAACTGCAAGGTCAACAGTTCAAGCTCACCCGCTGCTCCTTGGAAACCCTATGCAAGGTCGCTATGGGTCGGAATACTCAACGGCACTCAACAACAACATTCTATAGAAATACTGTGAGTTGGAATACACTTAACAGCAACAGGATTGGGTTTTTTAAATTCACTGAACACATGAAAAGCTTGATTCCTACCATATTCCCTTCCAGTAAAAAAGAGTTTGCAAATTTTCACAACCTAAATGGGGTAATTTTCAAATTCACCCCCAAATAACTTGCTTTTTATTTTTAACTGTAGCAAGTTCTTCTGAATCTCCATTTTCCTGACTCTAGGTCTTATTATTTATTCACAAGTACGCTGTAGGATAAGCAATGGACTGTTAACCACAAGGTCAGTAGTTCTAACCTACCAGCTGCTCCTCAGACACCTTATAGAGGTTATCTACGAGTCGGAACAGACTCACCAACAAAGATAACAACGAGGATAACAACAAAGGTGCCGAGCTTCAGGAAAGGCCTGACAGAAGGACTGGGTGGGCTTCAGGCCTCCCCTCTACTTTCTCCTCATGCCTGCATTCATTAGCACACAATCACTCCTCCACAGGAATGGTGGTGTTGTAGTTGGAAAGTGCCATTCAGTTGATCTGACTTATCGAAACCCTATATAATATTTCTGAGATTATAAATCGTTGTGGGAACAGAAAGCCTCATCTTTCTCCTGCAGAGCATCTGGTGGACTTGAACTTCTGATCTCGCAGTTAGCAGCCCAATGCGTAACCCACTACACTACCAGGAAGGCTGCTATTGTTGTTAAGGGCCATCAAATCAGTTCCAACTCACAGCAACTCTGTATAGCATTTCCGAGGAGCAGCTGGTGGGTCTGAACTACGGACCTTGTGGATCAAAGTCCAGTGTTGATCCTACAGGGCCACACAGGAGTCCACCAGGAAGGTAGGGTAGCATAAAAATTTATTTCTTAGTGTGCGTCTGAGGACTAGAGGGTTGGTATGTGTGAAGAAGAGTTCAAACTTGTGTGTCTGAGAGCGAGAAAGTGAGAAAGAGTTATGTGAGCCTATGCATATGTAGCAGTAGAGTCAGAAGCAGCAAAATCCAGACAACGCACTGTAGAGCGTCAGAAAGCATTGGCTTAGCTTGTATCTATAAAACACCTAAAAACCCAGCCAAAAGGCCCAGTCAGTCAAGATGTCTGGCCTTCTGTAGACAAATAATCAAGTGATTTTTGACCAAATGAGCAGATACTTTGATGTTATATAGATACTGCATTAACAATCTGTATACAAGAAGAAAATGCAGCTTATCATGCAAGCACTCAACCTAAAGCTCAAGAGTCACAGGACCCAATACTTTCCAGTTGGTTACCTGCCATTCCTCACACCACCCTCTCCCCGAAACCCACTGGCCATGCTCATGCACAGACATTCCCCACACCAGCCACACCTGATTCCAAGGTTGGAACTGGCAGGGGAAAATTTTTCCCTGGCTCTTCCCTAGGTGTTTAAAAACCTGTTTAGAGGTGGAAGCCAGGCAACATTCTACCTCTGGACTACTAGCTAATTAGAAAACACTACTTAACCCTCTGGTTTCTCAGTTGGCATCCCTCTGACTAGTAAAAAACAAAAACAAAGACTATCACCTGTCATTATGTATCTTCTCCAGAACTTACTTCCTGTTAAAAGTCCTTTCAAACAGCATCAGAACATATAAACTGTTTTTGAAAAAGAGCCAATAAGAGCTGCTAATCCACCACTAGAAAGGGTGAATAGAGAATTGCAAAACAATTCTGTTTGGCTGTGCTGGCTGTTCATCCGGATTTAAAAAGCAAATTTGAAGAGAGGAACAGAGGCCCATCTCTTCTTTACTAAGTCTCTAATTGCTAGGCAAGAAGGCAGAGAAACCTGGACCACACCTTTGGTGAAAGACATTTTTGACCTGCCCTCTACCACTCCCACTTTCAGGTGCATCCACCCTCCTCTAAAGGTGGTGTGCCTGTCACTGACAGTAAATGCAAAGTGTCTAAGGCCCTTGCCTAGCCATAAAATGCCAGACTGGTTGGGGCGAGATTTGGCATACACATTTGCCTCCTGATAATCAGCAGAAAGCAGTTTCATGGAAAGAAATGCCTGGTCTTCAAAAATTGAGACCAATTTCTAAAGTGAGAGTAAAAAAGAAACACATTTTAGAACCCAAAATATCTTACGAAAAGGATAAAGCTCTCAGTTGTTTTGGTGAAAGTTGATGGTGGTGGTGATGGCTGTGTTCTGTTGAGTAGGTTCTGACTCATAGCGACCCTGTATAGGGTTTTCAAGGTTGTAAATCTTTATGGAAACAGAAAAGCCTAATCTTTCTCCCTCTGAGTGGCTGGCTAGTACATTTCAACAGGTGACCTTGTAGTTAGCACCCGAATGTGTAACGACTACATATTACAATATAAATTTGTAGCATTTGATACTGAAAATGAACATGAAGGCTACCTACTACAATAACCCTTTGGTATTACATGAAATTTAAAGGCTATCCGGAAACCACAAAACCACCCCTTGCTTAGTAAGAGTTTTATGATGCAAAAGTAGGAATTTCCCTGTGCTCACTGGAAAAGGTAAGAGAAAGTCCAGACCTTTTCAGAATTCATATCTTCTGTAAGACAATCTCATCCACTAAAAAGTGAAAATAACCTAGAACTAAGATCAATCATGCCATAAAAATCAAGTCATGTCTACTGCCATAGCCAGAACAAGGTGTCAGCATGATGAATCAAAACACTGCAGATACCTGATGTATACCTGTACAGCCAACAAGCACATCCATGTACTCTAAAGATATTTATCTCAGACAATACAACATTCTGTGTCACTAAAGAAACCATCTGCCTAGCTCAAAGCATGGTTTTCATTTTATACATGAAACTACACCTAAGTTACTCTGTCCTCACTACATTTGCAATGTTTTGACTTAATTTACTGAAGCTTGGTGGCTCTTTATCCTGTAACTGGACCACATTTACATCTCCAGGTTTCAAGGCATTGCACCTAATCAGAACACTTATTTTCCTGGCATAAGTAGTAGTTGTTGTTGTTAAATGCCGTCAAGTCAGTTACGACTCACAGCAACACCGCACTGGATTTCTGAGGTGGATTTGAACCCTTGACTTTGAGGTTAGCAGTCCAGAGCTTATCCTACAGTGCCACACTAGGACTCCCATATAAGTAGAGGCTGAGTTAATTCATCAACATCTGTATCAATTTTTCTCCACCCACATAAATCAGAATTAAATGTTTCACACAGCACTTCTGTTCACTATCTTTGGAGATTCATCAGGAAGTTTTTTAAAGATCATCTTCCAAAGAAGTAAGTGGTGACCTACAGGAGGTACTATAAAAATCATTTTCTAACATGTGCATGGAAAAACCGTTTTCTAACGCTCTGCCCTTGTCCAACGCAACCCAGACAGTGTGTGGTGTTTTTTCAGATGCCCACCAAACACACCTGGAGAGAATTATAAATTGTAATTGCCCTAAGGCCTGGATCATAGTTTTCACGATTCAGTATAAGGAATGCTTACATCATGAAAGGCCTGCTAGAAGCAGCATGAGCGCTGGAGATAACTCAGGGCAAGACTTACCACTCTGGGTTTCTGCTGGTCCACAGTATGAAGGAAGGCAGAGTTGGGGTCCAAGGAGCGCTCAGGGTCACTAGAGATATCCTCCTCTGAGTCCTCATAAGATGAGAAGCCAGTAGAGGAGGCTGAGGAAGAGGACAGTTTCCTCAGGGGCAGGTTGCCCCAAGGGCTTCCCTGTGTCTCCTCCAAGGCCCCTTCCTCCTGTGCACCCAGGTCTGTAATAATGACAGCAGGTATAGCACTGGGGCTGCAGACCTCCCTCTGGGAAGATTTGTCCTTCTGATCTAGAGTTAACTGCTCTGGGCTCCCAGAGATATCTCTGTTCTGCTGCTGGCTCTCCCAAGTGGGCTCTACTTGTATCCCTGTGCCACACATCAAAGTCAGACCTGCTTCTTCCATGGGGTCCATCCAAGCTCTGGAGCTGCCATGTTGTACATCCACTCTAAGCCCAGGAAGGCCAGGCTCCTTCAGCTCTTTTGTTTCCCAACATGGCAAAGGTTCTAGCATTCCTCCAGGGGGAATCCCAATCTCCAACTCCTCAGTTCCCAGCTGTGTAGAGATGCTGCCCCTAGGCAAAGTGAGTGTTGGAGACCCTTCCTCCCTTATGTGAGAGCTCTGCTGACGCTGCTCAACGAATACTGGGACTCCACTTGGGGCCTCCTCAGAGTCCAGGTGCCTAGACAGCCCTGGCCAGCTCCAAACCTCAGAGGACTGTGAGCTTTTCCAGTTCACAGTGGTCCCTTCCAGAATACCGCCCACCTCAGGGTCCCAGGAGTTCCGCATGCCAAAGAGCAGATTTCCTTTCTCCGCCTTCTCAGGGAGCTCCCCACCATGGAGCCCAGCCCTCCCTGAGGCTAGGCTTGTCTCAGTGTCCAGAGATTGCTGCTGCCTACTCACTGGAGCCTCCAGGAAGTGTGCGCCCCCAAGCTCACTGAGGGCAGGATCATGGGAATGGCATGGCCTGATGGATGTGGTTCTTGCTGTCATGTCTGTGTCTATCTCAAAGTTTACTTGATTCAGTTCCAACGAAAGATCCTGGCAGCTGGAAGCTCCAGATGGTGGAAAGGCCCTCTGGGCAATTTCCATAGCTTTGGGTGAGCTGCAGGGGAGACTGGCAGGGGCTCTTTTTTCCATCCCCATTGAAGCAGCTGGACCCTGAGCTTCAGGTCCAGTTGGGGCAGCCCGGCAGGAGAGAAGTGCCACTCCCTCCTTGTTCTTCGTGGGGCATGGGCTGAGCACTCTTCCTCTCTTCCAAGAGAAGGTCTCTGAAGTCTCTGAATACTGTTCCCCCCAGGACTTTGTCCTCCGTTCCTCGCTACCGGTACACGGAGCCAAGACCCTTCCAGGGGGTTGACTGCTGCTGCGGAAGGGGCATGGAGAGGGTGAGCCTGCCCTGCCCAAACGCGGGCTACGGGGCACTTGAATGGCGGAACTCTGCGCCTGAATGTGCGCCTCGAACATGTCCACTTTCTGGTTCACCTGCACGTTCTGCAACTCGCGCTGCAAGATCCGAAGCTTTCTCTTAGCCTCCTCTGGACCTTGCGGAGAGAGGGTACCAGCAGCCACCACCTGCTGTCCGTCTCCTCTCAGGCGACCCGCCCAACTCGGACTGCCCACGCTGTTGCTGCTACTGCTCAGCCTGTACTGGCCGCTCTGCCAGCCCACGGGGCTCCCGGGATCCTCTGGCGACAGCGACTCTGACGGCGGGAAGAGGAAGGAGACGCCTCTCCCGGGACTAAAAACGCTGCCGGGGCTAGACACGACCCTCCCCCGGGACCCGGGTGTCTTGCTGTCGCTGGGGACCAGGCCGCCGCCGCTCTTCACCTCGTTGGCGCTATTCATGATCACCAGGCTATTGAGTGCATAGCAATACACAGCCATAGTACTTGGTCCGCCGCGCTCCCCGCCGCTGCGGCTCCAGTTTCGGCTCACCAGCCGGCGCTTCTTCCTCCCGTAGCTCCGGGATCAGCCCCGGAGGCCCGGCGGCTGTGGCTCTGCACGCAGATGGGACGGCATAGTCAGGGCTGCAGGTTAAGGGCAGGGTCGCGGGCTCAGCCCCCGCCCAAAGCTCCATAAACAATCGCGCGGAGCAGCTCCGCTGTGGACACACAAGGAGAAATGTCAGTATCCCAGAGGGTAGGTGTGAGAGACAGCTAGCGGGCGAGGAGCCAACCTCCCCACCCCGAAAACTCTAGTACCCGGTGAAATTAAACATTTACCTAGAGGGATCGTGCGGCTAGGCGAGGGCACGTGCCACGGGTGAGTGCAGCTGCAGTTGTGTTTCCTGGGGTGCTCCCACTCCCACCTCAGGTTGAGATCACTCACCTCTCTTCACTTTCTAAATTCTAAGAGTCGCCTCTGGACCCACGAGTGTACTGTGTGCCCGGGGATGAGTGCACCCCATCCACCATCTCGGATAACGATGTCAGGCAACTTCAAAACCTATTTAGGGTCTCCCTGCAAGGTCGGCGGTTCAAACTCACCAGTCACTCCTCGGAAACCCTATACAGGGTCGCTGTGAGTTGGAACCGACTCGATGGTACCTAACAAAAACCCACCATCCTGGGGCATCAGGAAGGGACTGACTTGGAGGGAACCTGGGTGGGACCTGGCGCCCCGGTGCTGCTGCCTGCAACTGGGTCTGGACGGAGGGGGCGGTGGGATAGAGGGTGTGCCCACGTGCCTGAGGTTTTAAGTTTCTGACCCTACGAATCCCAGGGTGAGCAGTGGGGCCGCAGGCAAGGAATTTTTCAGCATCGGCCTGGTAGTGTGTCCCTCAATAATTTTGTGAGCGTGGGCGCGCGTCTGCGCGTGCCCGGGGCCCAAGCTCTGCACCTTCCATGTACCGGAACTGAACACCGTCGCCCCCTGCCGGAGCCCACCGCTAAGGGGTGAGGGAGCGTGGGGAGTGTGTACGCGCGCGCGCGCGCACGCCGTGTGCCCGAGGACCAGGCCGCCTCTGCAAGCTAGAGGACCCGCGACCGCTTGGAAAAAGTCGGCTGCGTGTGTGGCTGCAGCCCTGCGGCGGCTAAAAAGGGTACGCAGCAGAGTCCAGGGCTTCTCCGCATGCTCTGCGATCTCGCCTGGCGACCGGAGCCCGGGAAACTACCGGCACGCGGGAAAGGCGGCACGGGGCTAGCGGCCTTAAAGGCGGGTGCAAGAAAAGCCGAAAACTCGCCCCTCTCTCCAATCTTCCTATCCTTCCCTACGCCTCCCCCAAATAAAAACCTCCTTGCCAGTCTCCTCAACCCTGTCCGCGTCTTCAGAATCCAGAACGACCAGCCTCGCTCCTGAGCAGACAGGGGAAAGAGGATTTCGAGGCGAGGGCCATTAAAAAGCTAAACTTACCTGTAATTTCTGAGAATCCCAGGTCCTGTGCAAACTGCCTTGCCCAGGGCCGCAAGACCTTGTTGGAACGAGTGGCTTTAAAAGTAAAAATGCTCCAGAAATGATTTCCTCACCAAGCTAAGAGAAACCAAAAAAAAAAAAAACAAAAAACAGGGGGGGCGGTGCGAGAAAGGAAAAACGCTCCTCTGCGCTGGGGCCGGGCGGTGGCGACTCCTGGCCGGCCCTACAAGCTCTTCTCGGCGGTGGAGACTATTCCTGTCAGCGTCTACTCCAGGCTACTCAGTGTTTGTCCAATGTACGATTTAAAAAAAAAAAAAAGAGTGAGGGGGGGAGCCTGAGGTGGAGGAGGGAGAAAGGCGGGGGGGTTGGGGGAGGAAAGCAGGAAGGAAGTTGTGAGCTTGTCTGGGGTTAAACTCAGCGGAACAAGTTTTTCTTTTCTTTTTTTTTCTATTGCTTGGCAGGGCAGAGGGAGGGAAACACTTTTTTTAAAGTTTCCATTGTTAGCTAACTAAAAAAAAAAAAAAGTCTTAACTTCTGCGGGTTAAAGATATACGATCCATTTTCCACCCCTCAATCGAATCTTGCTTACATCTAGCTTGATGAAACTCTGAAAGATGTTTTTTTTTAAGTTTTGAATTTGCGTTTTAAACAAAGCAAATCCTGGAGACTTTTTTTTAGCATTTAAACTGGATTACAATTCTGGTTAAAAGGTTTGTGCTCTTCTACACAAATATGCTAATACAAAGAAGACACCTCATTGTAAAGTTGCAAATTTTAAATGCATCACAATAGTATTTTAGAAGTGTGGTTGGGCTGTGAGCTGTGGGTGATTTTGCAATGCAATTACTGGATATATAAACACGCGTTGTTTACTCTATGCACGCATCAAACTTGACTTTCACATATTTTTGCACTTAACTCGCAAAATTATTTAAGAAAAAGCATAGACCGGAAATAAGAAGGCCAGAGCAGTATCTGAAACCCGCATACATATTCAGTCTCCTGTGGACTGAATTATTTTCCAGAGTCTTCCTCACCATCAACACAAAAGGAGCAAGAAGCATCAAACAACACAAATGGTCAGGAGATTCTACTTTTAAACTCAGGAACAAGTGTGTTTTTGCATCATTCCCTAAATCTGAAACTACAGTGTTTAGTGAAGAGAGAAAACACAGCTAGGTCAGAAGATTTAGAAATTCAAACCCTAAGACGGCTCAAATTATGTTGGAAATTTTGACTTTGCAGCAAACCCATCTCTTGTTTGTTTATGTAACAATACTGTTAAAGTGAGCAACCTGCAATCCCCTTGGAAACAGACTCATTAAATTTGAAACCAAGAGATCTAACCAAGAATTCCTAGGACACAGACTGTTGAGTTCTTCTCTAACTTTTTAAAAAAACATGATATGGAAGGATTGATACTAATTCCCCATCCCACCTCCAACTGGATAAATAAAACCAGCCCAGATTGTATCAATGTGCTCACCCAGGATCTGAGCAGTTCTTAGGGCCCTAGTGATTCAGTCTGTGGATGATGCAAAAGGTTAAACTGAAAGGCTGTTGGTTTAAACCCACCCAGAAGCTCCTGGGAAGACACATATGGAAATATGCTTTCAAAAAATCACAGCTTTGAAAACCCCTGACAGCAATTCTACTCTGCACACATGGGGTCGCCATAAATCAGAATCCACTTGACAGCAACTGGTATGGCACTGTAGGGTAGGCACTGGACCACAAGGTCAGTTTGAACCTCAAGGTCAGTGGTTCAAACTGACCAGCCGCACCTAGGAAACCCTATACAAGGTCGCTACTAGTCAGAACTAACAAGATGGCACCTAACAAGAAGAGTGACAAGAAAGGAGTTGCTAGTTCATGACGTTTATGTCTGACATGAGGAGATATCAACATCTATGTCAGGTGTCATAGTGAAAGCAGAGGACCTAGCAATGTATATATTAAGCACATTGTATATGTTTTCACAATGTTAAGTATTCGTATCCATGAGCATGGAGTCCTAGTGTGGCACTGTGAATTAATACACCAGACTGCAAAGCTGTTTGAATTGCAAGGTCAGTGGTTCAAGCTCACCAACTGCTCCTTGGAAGCCCTATACATGATCGCTGTGGGTCGGACGGCACTTAACAACAACAAAACTACTTAACTTGGAGTCCTGGTATGGCACTCTAATGCCCTAGACTGCAAGGTCAGTTTAAGCTGTGGTTCAAGTTCATTAGCCAGTCCTCAGAAACCCTATCCAGGGTCACTGTGAGTCAGAACCAACTCAACAGCACTTAACAACATACTCAATTTCCTGTCCCTTGGAAAACCTCCTGTTACTCTGCCATCAAACATCAATCATCAACTTTCACCAGAATCAACAGACTCAGGCTTCCATGATGTGCCTGCAGCCTGAATTCTTGGTCAGAAGGTGTGATATGCAGGAGGGCTTTCTGCCCTGAGCTAAAGATAGGACTTTTGTTGTTGTTATTGTTGTTAGGTGCCATAGAGTCAGTACCCACTCAAAGCAGTGCTATGCACAACAGAACAAAACACTGCCCAATCCTGGGCCAACCTCAAAAATGTTGCCACACTTGAGCCCATTGATGCTGCCACTTTGCTAATCCATCTTGCTGGGGGTCCTCCTCTTTTTTGCTGACCCTCCACCTTACCAAACATGATATCTTTCTCCAGCAACTGGTCCCTCCTGACATGTTGTCCAAAGTATGAGAGACGAAGTTGGCCATCTTGGCCTCCAAGGAGCACTCTGGCTGCACTTCTTCCAACACAGATCTATTGGTTCTTTTGGCAACCCATGGTACTTTCAATATTCTCCTCCAACACCATAACTCAAAAACATCAATTCTTCTACAATCTTGATTCACTGTCCAGCTGTCATATGTGTATGAGGTTATTGACCATGGCTTGGGTCAGGTGCATCTTAGTCCTCAAACTGGGTCAGGTGCAGCTTAGTCTGGTGCATCTTTGCTCTTCAACACTTTAAAAAGGTCTTGTGCAGCAGATTTGCCTAATGCAATATGTCGTTTGATTTCTTGACTGTTGCTTCCATGAGTGTTGATAGTTGACCAAAGAAGAATGAAGTCCCTGACAACTTCAATCTTTTCTCCATTGATAAGAATGGTGTTTATTGGTCCAGTGGTGAGGAGTTTTGTTTTCTTTACATTGAGATGTAATCGATAGCAAAGGCTGTGCTCTTTGATCTTCCATCAGTAAATTTTTTAAGTCCTCTTCACTTTCAGCAAGCAAGGTTGTATTATCTGTATATCGCAGGTTGTTAATGAGTCTTCCTCTAAGCCTGATGTTATGTTTTTCTTCATACAACCCAGCTTCTCATATTATTTGCTCAGCATACAGGTTGAATAAGTATGGTGAAAGAATACAAGCCTGTCACACACCTTTCTTAATTTTAAACCATTCAGTGTCCCATGTTCTGTTTGAACACCTGCCTCTTTGTCCATGTACAGATTCCTCATGAGCACACTTCTTAAGAGTTCTGGAATACTCTTACTTTCACAATGTTGTCCAGAGCTTGTCATGATCCACACAATCGAAAGCCTTTGAGTAGTCAATAAAGCACAGGTAAAAAAAAACATCCTTCTGATATTCTCTGCTTTCAGTCAAGATCCATCGGACATCAGCAATGATATCCCTCGTTCCATGTCCTCTTCTGAATCTGGCTTGAACCTCTGGAAGTTCTCTGTCAATGTATGCCTGTAGCCATTTCTGTATTACCTTTAGTAAAATGTTACTCGCATGGGATATCAAAGAGAATGTCCGATGAGTTCCGCATTCTATTGGGTCACCTCTCTTTGGAATGAGCACAAATCAGTCAGCCAGATAACTATCTTCCAAATTTCTTGGCAGAGATGAGTGAGTGCCTCCTGTGCCACCTCACTTTCTTGAAAGATTTCAATTTTTATTCCATCAGTTCCTGGTGCCAGTTCCTTCAATGCACCTTGCACTTCCTCCTTCAGTATCATTGGCTCGGTTGAACCTGAACCATTTCTTTTTGGTACAGTGACTCTGCATATTCCTTCCATCTTCTTTTGATGCTTTCTGCATCATTCAATAATCTGCCCAGAGAATCCTTCAATAATAAAAGTTGAGGCTTGAGTTTTTTCTTCAGTTCCCCCAGCTTGAGAAATGCTGAGCTTACCTTCCTTTTTGGTTTTCTGATTCCAGATCTTTGCACATTTTGTAATATTTGATTTTATCTTCTAGAGCTGACCTTTGAAATTTTCTGTTCATCTATTGTACCTCCTCATTTCTTCCATTTGCCTTAGCATGTCTACACTGGAGAGCAAGTTTCAGTGTCTCTTCTGACATCCATTTTGACCTTTTCCTTCTTTCTTGTCATCTTAATGCCTTTTTTTTTTCTTTTCCTTAATGACTTTTGGCTTTCTTCCTGTGTGATGTTCTTGATGTCATCCCACAATTCTTCTGGTCTTCGGTCTCTAGTGTTTAATGTTCTTCAGATGATCTCTAAATTCATGTGGATATATTCAAAGGAGCTCTGGTAACATAGTGGCTACGAATCAGGCTGTGAACTGCAAGGTCAGCAGTTCGAAACTACCAG
>NW_006408683.1:654535-658266 GCF_000296735.1 Chrysochloris asiatica
TCAATAAAGCACAAGTAAATATCTTTCTGATATTCTCTGCTTTCAGCCAAGATCTATCGGACATTAGCAATGATATCCCTCATTCCATGGCCTCTTCTGAATCTGGCTTGAATCTCTGGAAATTCTCTGTCTGTGTATGCGTGCAGCTGTTTCTGTATTATCTTTAGTAAAACTTTGCATGGGATATCAAAGAGATTGTACGATGATTTCCGCATTCTGTTGGGTCACCTGTCTTTGGAATGGGCACAAATATGGGTCTCTTCCAATCAGTTGGCCAGATATTTGTCTTCCAAATTTCTTGGCATAGATGAGTGAGTGACTTCTGTGCCGCCTCACTTTCGTGAAATTGCCTTGATTATTATACCTTAAAAATTTTTTTACAGTAAATCTTAAATCACGTAGTGCTAGTCTTTATTGTTTTTCAAAGTTGTTTTAGATATTTTGGGTTCTTTACATTTTCTCATAAAGTTTAGAATTGGCTTGTCAGTTTCTACATAAACTATTTCTGGGATTTTCTTTGATATTACATTAAATCTATAGGCTATGGATTGGAACTGACTTGACAGCACACAACAACAACAATAGATCATTTTGGAGAGAACTGACACCTTAACAAATTATATCCTTAAAATCATGAGCATGATATTGCTACATTTATTTAGATTATCTTTATTTTTCTCACAAGTTTTTACTAAAAATATTGCATCTTTTGTCAGATTAATTTCTAAATACTTCATAGTATATGATGCTATTATAAATGGTAATAATGTTTTTTTAAATAAAAAATAGAAAATGGTTTTGATTTTGATTTCTATTCATTGCCTGTTGTTATTGTTGTTAAGAACTATTGAATAAGTTCTTATTTATAGTGACCCTATATAGGGTTTCTGAGCAGTGGCTGGTGCATTTTGAACTGCTGATCTTTTGGTTAGCAGTCCAGTGCTTACCTTGTATCACCACACCAATACTCCTTCTATATATGAATAGAATTGATTTTGTTATATTGATCTTGTATCCTGCAAGCTTGCTAAATTAATTTATTAATTCTAATAGCTTTTTTTTTTTTTAATAGACTCCACATAATTTTCTACTATCATGTCATTGGCAAATAAAGACAGCTATACTTTTCCCTTTCCAATCTGGATGTCTTTTATGTCTCTTTCTTATCTGACTACACTGGCTAGAATTTCCAGTACAACAGAATAGGATAGCTGAGTAAAAGAAGCTTTTTTCCTGATCTGAGGGGGAAAAGTGTTCTTTCTTTCACCATTAACTATTATGTTAGCTATAAACTTTTCAAAAATGTCCTTCACCAAATTGAGGAAGTTTCCTTATGAGTTTTATAGCTATGGTATAGAGTTGTTGTTGTTGCCATTGAGTAGGTTCTAACTCATAGCGACCCTGATTAGGGTTTCCAAGGAGTTGATAGTGGGTTTGAACTTCCAACCTTGCAGTTAGCAGTAAAGCTGTTGTTAAGTGCCATTGAATAGGTTCTGACCCATAGAGACCCTTTACAGGGTTTCTGAGGAATGGCTGGTGAGTTTCAACCATCAACCTTGCAGTTCAAACTGATCTTGAAGTGGAGTGCTTATCCTATGACACTACAACAGAATCTGATGGTATAATGTAGTAGTGAGAAACATGAATTCTGGATTCAGAATATGAGGGTTCAAATCCTGGCCTTGTGACTTACAAGCAGTAGGACTTGAGACAAACTACTCAAGTTTTTGTGCTTTAATTTCTTCATCTATAAAATGGGAATAATAAAACTCAAACCACACTCACCGCCATCAGATTGATTGCAACTCATAGATACCCTATAAAAGTAGGGCTGTTTCATAGGGTTTCTGAGGCTATAAATCTTTACAGAAACAGGCTGCCACATCTTTCACCTCTGGAGTGGCTGGAGAGTTTCAACTACTGACCTTTCAGTTAACAGCCCAATGCTTAACTCAATGTGTCACCATGAGTTATAGAATTTTTTTCTTTTTTAAGTTCATTATAGATCATGGAAGACAACTTAGAGATTCTGCTTCTGGAGGCAAGCAGGCCTTCCAGTCATGGGTTTTGCTCCATCTTTTCTCTAACCCCTTGTGGTGGCATTGTTACAATTTTAGATTAGTAAAATTATCATCTAGTCCTATCTCACTAACCAGTTCTGGTGTGGCATTGTGGGTTAATGTTCTGTATTGCATCTCCTCCAAAACCCTATACAGGGTCGCCATGTTTGAAACCTACTTGATGGTACTTAACAACAACAACCCACCACTTGTACTGTGATGGCTTGTGTGTTGCTGTGATTCTGGAAGCTATGCCACCAGTATTTTAAATACCAGCAGGGTCACCCATGGTGGACAGTTTTCAGATGAGCTTCCAGATGAAGACAGACTAGGTAGAAGGAGTGACGAACAATTTCCGAATATTTAGTCACTGAAAAGCTTATGAATAGTGAAGAAACACTGTCAGATATAGCACCAGAAAATGAGCCCCTCAGGTTGGAAGGCACTGAAAACACAACTTGGAAAGAGTTGCCTCCTCAAAGTAGAGTTGACCATGATAACGCAAGTGGAGTAAAACCCGTGGGAGAAAAGCCCATGGGCTCTTCGTTTGCTGATGGGGCACAATTCAAAACGAAAAGAAACAGCTGTAAACATCCATTGAAAATCAGAACTTGGAATGTACGAAGTATGAATCTAGGAAAATTGGAAACTGTCAAAAATGAGATGGACCACATAAACATTGATATGTTAGGCATTAGTGAGCTGAAATGGACCGGTATTGGACATTTTGAATCTGACAACCACCTGGTTTACTACGCCAGGAATGACAAATTGAAGATGAATGGTGTTGCATTCATTGTCAAAAAGAACATATCCAGATCAGTCATGAGGTACAATGCTGTCTGTGATAGGATAATATATTCTCAGATCACAATGCTATCAAATTAGAAATCAATAATAGGAAGACCAAGGAAATCAAGTCAAATACATAAAAACTGAATAACACCCTGCTGAAAAACGGCTGGGTAGTAGAAGAAATTAAACATGAATTCACAAAGTTCCTAGAAAGAATTGAGAATGAAAACACAACATACCAAAATCTTTGGGACACGGCAAAAGCTGTGCTGAGAGGACACTTTATTGCAATAAACGCACACATCCAAAAAGAAGAAAGAACCAAAATTAACACATTAACACAGCATCTACAACATTAGAAACAGACCAACAGAGGGAACCAACATCCACCAAAAGAAAAGAAATAATGAAGATTAGAGCAGAAATAAATGAGATAGAAAACAGAAAAACTAAAGAAACAATCAACAGGACAGGAAGATGGTTCTTTGAAAGAATTAACAAAATCAACAGACCATTGGCAAACCTAACAAAAGAAAAGAGGGAGAAGACACAAATAAAACTCATTAGAAACCATATGGGCGATGTCACAATGGAACCGAAGGAGATCAAAAGGATAATAACAGAATACAATGAAGAGTTGTACTCCAACAAATTTGAAAACTTGGAAGAGATGGATACATTTTTAGATAAACAAGACCTACCTAAACTTACAAACAGTGAAGTAGAAAACCTGAACAGGCCCATAACAAAAGAAGAAATTGATCAGGTCATCAAAAGACTCCCAACCAAAAAAAGTCTAGGCCCAGATGGCTTCACTGGTGAATTCTACCAAACATTTAGGGAAGAGCTGTCACCAATTCTACTCAAATTATTCCA
>NW_006408683.1:659281-660364 GCF_000296735.1 Chrysochloris asiatica
CCCAATTCAGATTCCAATGACATTCTTCAATTACAAACTTTATATGGAAAGGAAAGAGACCCAGGATAAGCAAAGCACTGCTTAAGAAGAAGAATAAGGTTGGAGGCCTCTCACTTCCTGACTTCAAAATTTACTACATGGCTTCAGTGGTCAAAACAGCTTGGAACTGGTACAGTGAAAGATACATAGATCAATGGAATAGAATAAAAAATCCAGAAATTAACACATCTACATACAGACAACTGATTTTTAAGAAAACATGGGGAGGTGATAGTCTCTTCAATAGATGGTGCTGGCAGAACTGGAAAATGATATGCAAAAGATTGAAACAAGACCTTCACCTCACACCTTATACAAAAACCAACTCAACATGGATTAAAGACCTAAATGTGAATTCCAGAATTATGAATGCCATCAATGAAAAAATAGGAACAAATGTGAGGGCACTAATTCTGGGAATACACAGATGACAAAACATTTTAAAAACCACACAAACAAAAGTAGACAAAATAGATGAGTGGGGCATACTAAAAATAAAAAATTTATGTGCATCAAAAGACTTCACCAGAAGAGTAAAAAGGAAACCCCACAGAATAGGAAAAAATCTTTTGCAATGACACATCAGACAAGGGACTAATTTCTAAAATATATAGGAAACTACAACATCTCTACAAGAAAAAGACAAATAACACAATTAAAAAGTGGGCACAGGACATGAACAGACACTTCACCAAGGAAGAGATCCAGACAGCCAACAAACATATGAAAAAATGTTCATGATCACTTGCCATTAGAGACATGCAAATCAAAAGAACAATAAGATATCATCTCACACAAACAATAACAGCAAAAATAAAAAATTTAGAGGACAATAAATGCTGGTGGGGACATGGTGAGACTGGGACGCTCCTGCATTGCTGGTGAGACTGCAAAATGGTCCAACCTCTCTGGAAAGCAATATGGCGCTTCCTCAGAAGGTTGAAAAGACAAATACCTTATGATCCAGCAATTCCTCTACTTGGTATTTACCCACAAGAAAAACGAGCCACAACACGAGAAGATATATGCACACCAATGTTCATA
>NW_006408683.1:663479-664699 GCF_000296735.1 Chrysochloris asiatica
GATGGAATGAATGCAAAACTGAAGTTCTCCCATGTAAACTATCATATAATTCACAATAAAACATTTTTTTAAAATTATCTTCAGCAAAAAAAAAAGTTGGTACAAGGGCACAATTGTAAAAATAGAAGTTTTGTATCAAAAGCAAGGAGTAGTTAATCTTACAGTCCAGAAACAAAGGACCCTAGGACCATCAAGGGAGAAGAGCACAAGCAGAATGCAAGACCTTATCCAGAGAAGCAGCGACACCAGAGATGGAGGCAGAGGTGGGGACATGGAGAGAGGAAGCAGTTGAGGACTCTAGATTCATGGGAAGAGAGGGACTGAGAGCTGGCAGCCAGGAGGCAGACTTGCAGAATGTGCCCTTTAGTGGTGTAAATTATTATATATGCCTGAGTGTTTTTTTTAAAAAAAAAAAAGCTAAAGTGAATAGAGAGAAATACTGTTAATTGATGGCACATGGAGGGAATTATAATCATAATGAAACAAGGTGTATGATTTGTTGAATGTAAAACTGATGATCTGCCCTATAAACTTTCACTCAATTCACAATAAAAACTTTAAAAAAAAAGAGGGAAGCTAGATTTATAGGGCATGGAGGAAGGTAGAATCTGACCTGAGTAGTAAACAATCTGTCTAGGCGGGGCTGATGAAATGAAATCCGGATGGATCTCTTGTGATACAGTAGTGAATAGTTGTTATCTGGACTGATTGTGAGGGTTGGAATTGTAAAAGTACACGTTTTTTAGCAAGGAAGGGAATGATTAACTTTTCAGCCTAAGAGCGGAGGTCCCTGGGACCATCAAGGGAGAAAAGCGGAGAGCGGGATCCTACCCAGAGAAGCAGTGATGCCTGAGATGGAGGCAGAGATGGTGACGTGGAGAGATGGACCTATTAGGGACTTTAGACACAGAGAGGAAGAGGGGCTGTGTGCTGATGACCGGGGACCATGCTTGTAGTCTATACTCTTTGGATGTTTGATGATGCTTGGAGGGGATTGTAACCATAGCAATGAAATGATATACTATAGGATGAATGTAAAACTAATGTACTCCCATGTAAACTAGCATATAATTCACAATAAAACATAAAAAAAAAAAGGTGTGCGACAAGGTTGTATTCTTTCACCGTACTTATTCAACCTATATGCTGAGCAAATAATCCAAGAAGCTGGGTTCTATGAAGAAAAACGTGGCATCAGGATTGGAGGAAGACTCATTAAC
>NW_006408683.1:666540-672541 GCF_000296735.1 Chrysochloris asiatica
CATTTTAATAAACTTTTTAAAAAGACAAATACATTAGTTTTTGACATACTCTCCTTCCTTTTCAATACACTATTCATTTAGCCAATAAGCTTTCATACGCTCTTATTTTGAAAATGCTTTAGGCTAAGCTGTGAGCCACAATGCATCACTGGCTTCACTTCTTCATCGGAGGTGAATCTTTGTTCTCGAATGGCTACTTTCAGGGGACCAAACAGGTGAAAGTTCCATGGAGCAAGATCATAACTATAGGGAGGATGCTTTAACACTTCTAAAGCAAAGTTTTTGTAGAGTATCAACTGTGTGGGCAGAGGTGTGCAGGCATGCATTGTTTTGTAAGATCACAATGCCCTTGGATAGCAGTCCTCCGCATTTAATTTGAAGTTTCACCTTCAGCTCTTCAGTGAACCTCTCACTGTAAGGACTGCTACTGATTGCTAAACCTTTTTCCTGATAGTGTTCCAATATTGGCCCTTGAGAATCCCAAAAAACTGTAAGCATCAATTTTCCAGATGATGATTGACTTTTGAACTTTTTTTGGTTGGTGACCGAGGATGTTTCCATTCCAAATTCTGCAATTTACTCTTAGGCTTGTAGTGATTAATTCATGTCTCCTCACCAGTAATGATAAGGAGCTCTGGTATCATAGTGGTTACGAATTGGGCTGTGAACCTTAAGGCCAGCAGTTCAAAACTACCAGCTGTTCTGCAGGAGAAAGATGAGGCTTTCTGCTCCCGTAAAGATTTATAGCCTCAGAAACCCTGTACAGGGTCGCTATGAGTTGGTTCTGACTCCATGGTACATAACCACTACCACCGGTAACGACAGTCTTAAAGAAACTTTTACCTTCCTTCGTGTATCTCCAAATTTTCTTTGCAGATATCCAAACACTTCTGGTTATGCTCTTCCATGAGTTGTTTTGATATCCATCTTGCACAAACTTTTCAAAACCCAATTCTGTCCTGGATCATTTCATAGGCAGAGCCATGACTTATTTGCAAATTATTTGACACATAAGCCTCTGTCACTTATCTATTCAACAGAATCATTTCACATGCACACTCAATATTGTCATCAGGTGGATGTCGTGGTTGGACATTTTAATAAAATTGGAGTCTGGATAAGTTTTGATTCATTCTTATATTATTTTATGGGATATATTGTTGGATTCTATTGGCTAGGATTTTTTAAGAATTTTTACATCTTTGCTTATGAGGTATATTGGTCTATAATTTTCTTTTTAGGTGACGTTTTTGCCTGGCTTTAGTATCAGGGTTATACTTACTACATAAAATGAATTTTGAAGTAATCTATCCTTTTCTATATTCTGGACTAATTTGAGTAGAATTGTTGCCAGTTTTTCTCTGAGTGCTTGTTAAAATTTACCAGCGAAACTGTGGGTCAGGACTTTATTTTGTTGGGAGTTTTAAAAACTAATCAGGTTCTTCTTTTATTATTTTGTTGTTGTTGTTAAGTGCCATTGAGTCGCTTCTGACCCATAGCAACCTGTGTAGGTTTTCTGAGGAACAATTGGTGAACTTGACCCACGCACCTTGCAGTTCAAACTGACTTTACAGTCCAGTACATTAACTGGTTGCATCATACCAGGACTCCTCTTTTGTCTAATGAGCCTATTCAAATTTTCTGCCTTAGTATGTTAGTTTAGATAGGTACTGTGTTTCTTGAAAGCTGATTATTTTTTCTAGGTTTTCTGTTATCCTTTTTATTTCAGTTGGTTCTGTTGTGATGTTGCCTATTTCATTTCTTAATCATGTTATTTACATTTTATCCTTCTTTTCCTTTGTAAGATTTGCCAGTAGTTGGTCATTTTATTAATCCTTTCAAAGAACCAACTTTTAGTCTTGTTGATTCTTTCAATATTGTTTTTCTGTTTTGCATTTCATTTATTTTTGCTCTAATCTTTATCATTTTTTTTTCTTCTGGTTATGGTGGGTTTATTTTGTTGCTCTTTTTTCTAATTGTTGGAGATGTTAGGCTAATGTGTTGCTTTTGGTTCTTTCTTCTTTTTTTATGTATGTGTTTATTGCTATAAATTGCTCTGGGTGCTGCTTTTGCTTTGTCCCTAAGGTTTTAGTATGCTATGTTTTCATTCTGTTTGATTCAGGGATATTTTTTACTCATTTTTTAAACTTATTCTGTTACCCATAGTTTTCAATAAAGGTGGTTATTCAGTTTTCATGTGTGTGATTTTTTTCCCCATGATCTTCCTATTGCTGATTTCTACTTTTATATCATTGTACTCTTAGAAGATGCTTTGTAACATTTTGATGTTATAAAATTTACTGAGGCTTGTTTTGTGGTCTAACATACACATGGTCTATTCTAGATAATGTTCCATGTGCTGGAAAAGAATATATATTGTGCTATTATTGGGTAGAGTGTTTATAAGGTTAAGTTGGTTGATTATGTTGTTTAGCTCTTCTGTGTCTTTAATAAGTTTCTTTTTGAATAATTTTTCCTTCATTGAAAGTGGCTTATTAAAGTATCCTATTAATGTAGAGTGAATTATCTATTATTCTCTTCAATTCTGTTAGAGTTTGTTTTATGAATTTTGAAGTGATATTCATTATGGCTATTTCCTCTTGAAGTCATGACATGGGGCTGTAGGATAAGCATTTTACTGCTAACTACAAGGTTGGCAATTCAAACCTACCAGCTGGTCCTTCGAAACCCTATACAGGTTTTTACAGAAGATCTCCGCTATGAGTCGGAACTGACTCCACAGCACTTAGCAACCTTTCCTCTTAGTTAACGATTTAATCAATGTGCAACGTTCTCCCTTGTCTTTTATGTTGGCTTTGCCTTAATATTGCCACTCCCGCTCTTTTTTGATAGTGATTTGCATGAAAATGTTTTTCCATCCTTTCATTCTTTTTGCTGATTGTTCCTCTAGAGGATTAGCATTGAGAAGTTGTCATTCAATCTCACTAATTCTATCATCCATTGATTCAATTCTATTCCTCTGCTCTTCCCTTGCATTATCTGTTTCTGTAATCTTTGTATTAATCTTTTGGGTTTCTATTTACTCTTTTTATATGGTTTCTTTTTTTTTTTTTAATTTCTATTGTTGATTTGTTATTGTAGTGTTTTCCTGAATTCTTCTAGAGTTTTGACTGTGTTTTCTTTGATTTTTCCTTTAGTGTCCTTGATCTTTCCCTCTGTTAAAGTCAACGGAGAAAGGAGACAGAGACCATGGCTCAACAACAAGCACAGGTTATTTAAGACAAACCTAGGAGGGGCTTGCTGACCAAAATCAGAAGCATGCTTCAGCACAGGCTGAGGGCTTTTATGGGGGTTTGCCAGGGGTGGAGCTTAGGAAGGGCTAACTTTGGAAATTGAAACTTTAGGGAAATAGAAATTTAAGGGAGTTATGGCAGTTGATCTAAAAATAGCTGCACTCAGGCTCCCTCACCATCTATACATTAAAGGTACCTAAATATCATTATTTTGATATTGTTAAGTGCCGTTGAGTCAGTTCCAACCCATGGTGGTGGTGGTGGTTATTTGCCGTGGAGTCAGTTCCCACTCATAGCACCTTGTACAGGGTTTCTGAGGCTGTAAATCTTTACCAGAACAGAAAGCTTCATCTTTCTCCTGTGCAACAGCTGGTAGTTTTGAGGTTCACAGGCTGATTTGTAACCACTACACTACCAGAGCTTCTTTCTGACCCATAGCCACCCTATATAGGGTTTCCAAGAGCAGTAGGTGGGTTTGAACTGCCAACCTGTGGTTAGTAGTCCAGTGCTTATCATACAGCATCACACCAACACTCAAGAATGCATTGTTGTTGTTGTTGTTGTTAAGTGCTATCAAGTCAATTCCAATTCATAGTGACCCTGTCTAGGGTTTCCAAGGAGCAGCTGGTTAGTTTGAACTGCCAATCTTGCAGTCCAGTGCATTATCTAATTGACCAAAAGTTTTCTTTGAGATTTTGATACTCTCAGCCTTTGTTTGAGTGGTCTAATCAGGAAGTCCAGGACCTTTGAGTCAAATTTACTTCATTATTTAAGATTTGAGAAACAGGAGGAAAAGACTAAGTTAGTGTAGAAGATCTATAAGGAAAGAGTCCAGAAAAGGCCACTATATAATTTTTTTACACAACGTAGACAACTGTTTCCAATAGAAAACTGGAGTATATTGTACATTCTCATTTCTCCTTTCCCTTACAATGAAGGGACAGTACCTGCAACATGAGATTATATCTTCAATATTTTTTAACTGGAGCCCTGGTGTTACAGTGTTTAAGCATTCAGAAACTAATGGATAATTCAGTGGTTCAAACTCACCAGACACTCTGTGGAAGAAAGATGTGGCAATATTCCATAATGATTTGCCACCCTGGGAATCCTATGGAGTAGGCAGATTCTGGATGCATTTTGAAGGTAGAGTAATCAAGATTTGATGGATTATGTATCTCTCTCTTTCTCACACATACACACATAAATGCATGTACATACAGATATGTGTGTGTATTTAGACAAAACAAGAAAACTAATTCTAGCCAGAGTACTGTTTAGCAATTAATATTACATACTGAATTAATAAACAATAAGAGAACTCATGATGTGGTGCTGTAGGATATGCACTGGACTTCAATCCACAAGATTGGCAGTTCAAACCCACCAGCTGCTCCTTGGAAACCCTGTACAGTGTTGCTCTGAATTGGAATCAACTTGACAGCACTTAACAACAACATATACTATATGCAATTTTGTTGTTAAGTGCCATTCCATTCCATTCTACTTCTTTGTTGTTTTTACCACAATGTCAGTTAGAGCCAGTAAAATTGGTCCCACTACTCCTTAATGGGGGTGTAACCTTCAGTTTGGACAACATTGTACCTCTGGAGAAACTGTTTTGTCTTTATATCTCCAACACAGAGAATGAGGGTGAAATTAGTAATATTTTTTCAATTTTTTTTTTTTTTTTATTGTGAACTGTGTGATAGTTTCCATGGGAGAACATTGGCTTTATACTATCATTTCATTGCAATGATTACAGTCTCCTCCATGCATCCTCATTCAACAATATTTGCTTCAATTCCCTCTGTGTTTTTGTTTTCTTCCATTCCCTCTGTTTTGTTTTTTTGGGGTGTGGGGAAGGGTAGGGTTGGGAAGATGTACACAAAAACACTCAGGAATATATAGTAATTTAAACCACCAAAGGGCACATTCTACAAACCTGCTTCCTGGCTGCCAGCATTCAGAACCTCTCTTTCCATGAGTCTACAGTCCTCAGCTGCTCCCTCCCTCCATGCCTTCATCTCTGCCTCCATCTCTGGTGTCACTGCTTCTCTGGCTAGGTTCCCCCATTCCACTGTGCTCTTCTCCCTTGATGGTCCTAGGGTCCACTGTTTCTGGACTGAAAGATTAACTACTCCCATGTTTTTGTTACAAAACTGTTACCTTTATAGTTGTGACAGTCACAATTAGTCATGATAATAATTGCTCACTGTTGAATCATAAGAATCTTATCCCCATCTCTTTTCACCAAACCCATCTAGACAATATGAATACTATTCAGTGGAGACTCTATCTTCACCCCCACACTCTTACACTAAACTCCTTCTTTAAAATTTGTAAGCAGTCACTTATTGCCTTTAAAGCACCCTCATTTTATGTAACCAATGTCCAATTTGCCCATCCTTATCTACCCTGTATACAGAGGGGATAAGATTGATCTTTGATGTGAAGACTCCTTCCCTCTAAGTTGGTATTTTGAGCTACTACATCCATAAGTATAGGTCAAGTTCATCAAAATGTAGAAATTTACGCTTGTCTCCTTTATAAAAAAAAATTTTTTATCTTCCTCTAGTCAATCATCTAGGGATCATCTGAAGAACAGATTTGATACATTAAACACTAAAGACCAGAAAAGTTGTGGGATCACATCAAGAACATCATACATGAAGAAAGCAAAAAGTCATTAAGAAGACAAGAAAGAAGGAAAAGGTCAAAATGGATGTCAGAAGAGACTCTGAAAC
>NW_006408683.1:673606-686255 GCF_000296735.1 Chrysochloris asiatica
AACCATGGCAATGAGACAATATACGATAGAATGAATGTAAAACTAATGTTCTCCCATGTATACTATCACATAATTCACAATAAATCATTTAAGAAAAAAAAAAAAAAAGAGGTAGCATATGATCAAGAGCCAATGATACTGAAGGAGGAAGTTCAAGCTGCATTGAAGGAACTGGCAAAGAACAAGGCACCAGGAATTGATGGAATAAAAATGGAAATCTTTTAAGAAAGTGAGGTGGCACAGGAGGCACTTACTCATCTATGCCAAGAAATTTGGAAGATGACTATCTGGCTGACTGATTGGAAGAGATCCGTATTTGTGTCCATTCCAAAGAGAGGTGACCCAATGGAATGTGGAAATCATCGGGCAATCTCTTTGATATCCCGTGAGAGTAAAGTTTTACTAAAGGTAATACAGAAATGGATGCAAGCATACATTGACAGAGAATTTCCAGAAGTTCAAGCCAGATTCAGAAGAGGACATGGAATGAATGATGTCATTGCTGATGTCTGATGGATCTTGGCTGAAAGCAGAGACTATCAGAAAGATATTTACTGTACTTTATTGACTACACAAAGGCTTTCAATTGTGTGGATCATAACAAGCTATGGACAACATTGCAAAGTATGAGTATTTCAGAACACTTAAGTGTGCTCATGAGGAATCTGTGTATGGACCAAGAAGCAGCTGTTCAAACAGAACATGGGAACAATGAATGGTTTAAAATTAAGAAAGGTGTGCAATAAGGTTGTATTCTTTCACCATACTCATTCAACTTGTATGCTGAGCAAATAATCTGAGAAGCTAGGTTCTACGAAGAAAAGCGTGGCACAGAATTTAAGGAAGACTCATTAACAATCTGCGATATGCAGATGATATAACCTTGCTTGCTAAAAGTGAAGACTTAAAACATTTACTGATGAAGATCAAAGAGCACAGACTTCGGTATGGATTACTTCTCAATGTAAAGAAAACAAAAATCCTCACCACTGGACCAATAAACAACATTCTAATCAACAGAGGAAAGATTGAAGTTGTCAAGGACTTCATTCTTCTAGGATCAACTATCAACACTCACGGAAGCAGCAGTCAAGAAATCAAATGACGTATTGCTTTGGGCAAATCTGCTGCACAAGACCTTTTTAAAGTGTTGAAGAGCAAAGATGTCAGCTTGAGGACTAAGGTCCTATTGACCCAAGCCATGGTATTTTCAATAACCTCATATGCATGCGAAAGCTGGACAGTGAAATAAGGAAGATCAGAGAAGAATTGATGCTTTTGAGTTATGGTGTTGGAGGAGAATAATGAAAGTGTCATGGGCACTAGAAAAGAACCAATAGATCCTTTTTGGACGAAGTGCAGCCAGAGTGCTCCTTGGAGGCCAAGATGGCCAAACAGGAGGGACAAGGCGCTGGAGAAGGATATTATGTTTGTTAAGGTGGAGGGTCAGATAAAAAGAGGAAGACCCCCAATGAGATGGAATAGCCAAGTGGCGGCATTGATGGACTCAAGTGTGGCAGCAATAGTGAGGTTGGCCCAGGATCAGGCAGTGTTTCATTCTGCTGTACATAATGTTGCTGTGAGTTGGTACTATGTTGATGGCACGTAACAACAAGTCGAATTCTGATTATCAAGTTATCTAGGCTAGGTCAAATTGGTACTATCTGCAAGTTGGAGTGTTCTTATGTGTCTCCACTCACTTCCTATCAGCTGAATGCTTCACTCTTCATCTCTAGTCCTCTGTGGCTCTGTCCTTGTCCATGGCCTCAGGAGTCCCCAGGTCTTACCACATTTCAAACCAACCAGCCCATCCTCTTCTCTCTCTCATCTCCAGGTCAAAAGCAATCTATGGAATATGGTTAACTCAGCCCATTTCTTCATTACTGCCTTTCCCCGTCTTCCACTCACCAGTAGACCAATGTGGTCACCAGAAAGATTACAGGTCTGTGCATATGTTCCCTTTGAGTTTCAGTCTTGGAGGGATGTTTGTCCTGCAGGGACTTGATTGCTTGCCTTGATGGCTTCCCAGTGAACAACTTGCTTATTCTTGTAGTATCATACTGCCATTTTTTGGGGGGTTCTTCCTGATGATCTTTCTTTAAAGATGTATCTTTTGTCACTCTATCTGTTCCAAGCTGTTCTACTTGTCCTTTCTAGTGTGAATATCCCACCTCAGCAGGCTCTGGGTGGGGCTCAGGATTCCACCTAAGGTCCTATACACTGCAAAGGTTCTGCAAGAGGCCTATTTCACTGGGCAAGTTCTAGAACCCCTATTAAGTATTCCAATCTCAATATTCTTTAAACTGATGAGGACAACAAGACTCAGAGAGGTTAACCAACTTGTTCAAGATCACAGTCACCAAAATGTAGTTGAACTCAGGTCTGTCTGAAAATAAAGTCTATGTTCCTACCATCTTGGGAGTTCACTAGAAAGAGACCCTGAAACCATGATTCAGAGCTTGTGACAGCAAAGGTGCTGTGAAGGGAAAGACTGTGATGAAGACAAGATAAGGTGGGGAAAGGAGTAGAGCAAGGATGTTGTCTCTGCTGGACACTAGCTCTAGAACATCAGTGACTCAGCAGAGTTTGTCCTACCTTGAGGCAAGAAAAAGAGCTTGGAGGCCCTGTTGGTTAAGCATTGGGCTGCTAACCCCAAAACTGGTGGTTCAAACTCACCAGCTGTTCCTGAGATGAAAGATGAGGCTGTTGGCTCCCTGAAAGACTTATAATCTTGGAAACTTTAAGGAGCAGTTCTATTTTCCCCTAGAGTTATTATGAGTTTGAATCATCCTATGTTGTTGCTGTTAAGTACTGTTGAGTCAGTTCCAACTCATATTGACTCTGTATAGGATTTTAGAGGATAAGCTGGTGGGTTTGTACTGTCAACTTTGTGTTTGGCAGTCCAGTGCTGATCCTACAGCACCACACCAGAAGTCAGAAATCACTCCATACCAGTGAATTTTTTGGTTTTGAGGCAAGAGGGCCTGCCTTTTGTTCCTCTCTGTGTCAATCAATCATTGGCTAAGCACTGTAGGGACCTGTACTCTCCCACATGTAACCTGCCAGGTGAATGAATCAACTCCCATTTAGCCTAGGGCAATTCTCAGGAGAAAAGGGAAAGCTCTGAGGCTTTAGTAGCCAGCAGTCAAGGTCTCTGGGTGAAGTAAGCCCACAGTTTAGAAGGAGGTTTGGGAGGATGTCAGCAGCATCCATTTAACCACATTGTGTCCCCAAGGACTGATTGACTGAAAATACCAGTGAACATGCGTCCTCAATAGTAAAATGGGAATGATACACATATCTACTGTGAAGAAAAGGGGCCCTAGTAGCATCATAGATTATGATGAGTTGGACTCCTAACTGCAAGGTCGGCAGTTCAAATCAACCAGTTACTCTGCAAGAGAAAGATGAGGTTTTTTGCTCCTATAAAGATTTATAGCACGGGAAACCCTATACAAGGTTGCTGTGATTTTGGAACTGACTCTGGCACATAACCACCATCACCACCACCCTCAAGGAATCAGACAAGGAATAAATGAGGCAATGTTACCTCATTTACCTTATTTCCAGGATATTTTAAGTGCATGCTGTCATTGTTAAGTGCCGTCAAGTCAGTTCCGACTCATAGCAACCCTGTATTGGGTTTCCAAGGAGCAACTGATGAGTTTGAACTGTCAATATTGTGGTTCAAACTGACCTTGTGGTCCACTGTATTATCTGACAGCGTCACATCAGAACTCCTGTAAAAAGATAAAAATTATTAACTATAATAAAACATCCACCACTTGCCTGTCAGTTTGTCATCCTGTAGTATCTTGTGTGTTGCTATGATGCTGGAAGCTATGCCACAAGTATTTTGAATACCAGCAGGGTCACCCACAGTGGACAGGTTTTAAATGAGCTTCCAGATGAAGATAGACTAGGAAGGAGAGACGGACTACTTCCAAATATTTAGTCACTGAAAACCTTATGAATAGCAGTGAACACTGTCAGATATAGTGCCAGAAGATGAACCCCTCAGGTTATAAGTCACTCAAAATGCGACTGGGGAAGAGCTGCATCCTCAAGCAGAGTTGATTGTGATGACGTGAATGGAGTAAAGCCCTTAGGATCTTCATTTACTGATGGGGCACACTACAAAATGAAGAGAAACAGCTGTAAACATCCATTAATAACTAGAACATTGAGTGTACAAAGTATGAATCTAGGAAAATTGGAAATTGTCAAAAATGAAATGGAACACATAAACACCGATATCCTGGGCATTTGTGAGATGAAATGAACTGGTATTGACCATTTTGAATCTGACAGTCACAAGGTTTACTACACCAGGAATGACAAATTAAGGAGGAATGGCATCACATTTATCATCAAAAAGAACATATCAAGTTCAGTCATAAAGTACAACGTTGTCTGTCATAGGATAATATCCATACACCTACAAGGAATACCAATTAATACCACTATTATTCAAATTTACATACCAACCACTAATGCCAGTAAAGATGAAATTGAAGAATTCGACCAACTTTTTCAGTCTGAAATTGATCAAACATGCAATCAAGATGTATTTATAATTACTGGTGACTGGAATGCAAAGGTTGTAAACAAAGAGGAAGGATCAGTAGTTGGAAAATATGGCCTTGGTAATAGAAACGATGTTGGTGATCACATGATAGAAATTTGCAAGACCAATGATTTGTTAATTGTGAATACCTTTTTTAAACAGCATAAAAACCAACTATAAACATGGACCTCACCAGATGGAATACACAGAAATCAAATTGACATTGGTGGAAAGATATGGTGGAAAAGCTCCATATCATCAGCTAAAACAAGGCCAGGAGTAGGCTGGGGAAAACACCATCAATTGCTCATATGCAAATTAAGGCTAAAATTGAAGAAAATTAAAATTAGACCACAAGAGACAAAATATTGTTGGAAATAAGTCCCAATGTTACAAACACACATGCAATAAAACCAAAAGGATCTTGGCAAGGCAAAATTTTACTCTGCAGAAGGGTGCATAGCTGCACAGGACCAAACCAGTAAGCACATGGAGTGGTGTACTGTTCCATCTTTTATCCCTAACGTGAGCCTAAGGCTGTGTCTCACCCCATTGGCTAGGGCTTCTAACACATAGTGTTGTCCTGACTCGGTTGGCTAATTCAAGTTTCTAGGTCTCACAATCTTGTCCTTACTCGATTGGCTATTTCAAATTGCTAGGGGAGTTCAAGGAAGTTGGAAAGTCCCTACTCACTTCAGTAAGTAATGGATAAAAATAAAAAAAGAAATGTCATCTACTTACAATAAACAGGGTTACAAAATTTTTGAAGAAAAGATACTCATTCCCACAATATGACCCTGAATATATCCTACCTGAATTTAGAGATCATTTGAAGAACAGATTTGATGCATTAGACACTAAAGACAGAAGAGCTGTGGGATGACATCAAGAACATCATACAGAATGAAAGCAAAAGGTCATTAAGAAGACAAGAAATAAGGAAAAGACCAAAATGAATATCAGAAGAGACTCTGAAACTTGCTCTCCAGTGTAGAAATGCTAAAACCAATGAAAGAAGTGAGGAGGTACAAGAGCTGAGCAGAAAATTTCAAAGGTCAGCTCCAGAAGACAAAGTCAAATGTTACAATGAAATGTGCAAAGACATGGAGTTAGGAAAACAAAAGGGACAAACACACTCAGCATTTCTCAAGCTGAGAGAACTGAAGAAAAAATTCAAGCCTTAACTTGCAGTATTGAAGGATTCTCTGGGCAAATTATTGAAAGATGCAGAAAGCATCAAAAGAAGATGGAAGGAATACACACAGTCACTATACCAAAAAGAAAAAGTTGATGTTCAAAAATTTCAAGAAGTAGCGTATGATCAACAGCCAATGATACTGTAGGAAGAAGTGCAGTGAAGGCATTGGCAAAGAACAAGGCACCAGGGATTAATGGAATATGAATTGAAATATTTCAACAAACTACATGTTGCTCTGCTGATAGAAGTTATGTCAATGGTATTTTAAACATCAGCAAGGTCACCCATGCTTCAGTAGAGCCTGCAGACTAAGACAGGAAGAAGGAGAGATGGACTACTTTGGAAAGGTTAGCCACTGAGAACTTTATGACATTGTCTGATATAATGCCAGAAGATGAGTCACTCTGGTTGGAAGGTACTCAAATGCTACTTTCTCAAAGTAGGGCTGACTTTAATGACATGAATGGAGCAAAGCTTTATTTGCTGTTGTGGCACAACTCAAAATGAGAAGAAATACCTGCAAACATCCATTAGCAAACAAATCCAGGAAAATTGGAACTCATCAAAAATGAAATGAAAAACCATATCTTAGGCATTGTTGCTGTTGTGGAGTGCCATGAAGTTAGTTCAGACTCGTAGCAACCCTCTATAGGGTTTCAGAGGAACAGCTGATGAGCTTGAACCACCAACCTTGTGTTTCAAACTCACCTTGCTGTCCATCAGATTAACCCACAGCACCACACCATTAGTGACCTGAATTAGACTGGTCTTGACCATTTTGAATCTGAAAATAATAGTTTATTAAGCCAAGAATGACAAATTGAAGAGGAATAGTATCCCATTCATCATCAAAATGAGCATTTCAAGATTGATCTTATAGTACAAGTCTGTCTGTGATAGGATAATGTCCATATACCTACAAGAAAGATCAATTAATAACACTATTATTCAAATTTATACACCAATGATGAAACTGAAGACTTCTACCAGCTTATTCACTCTAAAATTGACCAAACATGCACCCAAGATGCATTAATAATTGCTGATGATTACAATGTGAAAGTTGGAAACAAAGAGGCAGGATCCATAGTTTAAAAAATATGGTCTTGGTGATAGAAATGATGTTGGAGACCACATGATAGAATTTTGCAAGACCAATGAATTATTCATTGCAAATATCTTTTTTCAACAACATGAGACACCTGGACCTCACCATATGGAATACACCAGAATTAAATTGAGTACATATATGAGAAGAGATGGAGGAAAAGCTAAATATCATCAGCCAAAACAAGACCAGGGGCTGACTGTGGAACAGACCGTTAATTGCACGTTCAAGGTATGTTGAAGAAAATTAAAACATGTTAATGAGAACCAAAATGACCTTAAGTATTTCCTGCCTGAATTTAGAGATCATCTCAAGAACAGATTTGATGTCACTAGATATTAATTACCAAATCAGAGGAATTGTGGAATGACATCAAGAACATCATAAAGGAAGAAAGCAAGAGGTCTTTCAAAAGACTAAAAAGAAAGGAAAGACCAAAATGAATATCAGAAGAGACTCTGAAACTGGCTCTAGAACATAGACATGCTAAAGTAACTGGAAGAAATGAGGAAGTTAAAGCTGAACAGAAAATTTCAAAGGGCAGCTCAAAAAAAATAAAGTCAAGTATTATAATGAATGTGCAAAGACTTGGAGTTAGAAAACCAAAAGGGAAGAGTACAATCAGTATTTCTCAAACTGAAAGCACTGATGAAAAAACTCAAGCCTCAAGTTACATAATGAAAGATTCTATGGGCAAAATATTGAATCATACAGGAAGATTCAAAAGAAGCTGGAAGAAATACACACAGTCACTGTACAAAAATCATTGGTACCTCATTTAAAGAGGTAGTATCTTACCAAGAATCAATAGTGCTGAAGGAAGAGATCCAAACTGCACTGAAGGCATTGTCAGAAAACAAAGATCCACGTATTGATGGAATACAAATTGAAATGTTTCAACAAACTGATGTAGTGCTGGAGGCACTCACTAGTCTATGCTAAGAAATTTGAAAAACAGCTACCTGGCCACACAATTGGAAGAGATCCATAGTAGTGCCCATTCCTAAGAAAGGTGACCCAGTGGAATGCAGAAATCATCCCACATTATCATTAATATCACATGTAAGTAAAATTTTGCTGAAGATAATTTAAAATGGGTGTATCAGTACATCGACAGGGAGTTTCCAGAAACTCAAGCCAGATTCAGAAGAGGATGTGGAACTAGGGATATCATTGCTGGTATCACATGAATGTTGGCTGAAAACAGAGAATACCCAAAAGATGTTTACTAGTGCTTTACAAACTATGCAAAGGTATTCAACTTTGTAGATCACAGCAAACTATGTATAACATTGTGAAGAATGACAATTCCTGAACATGTATTTGTGTTCATGATGAACCTGTGCATAAATCAAGAAGCTGTCATTAGAACAGAACAAGGAAAGCAGCAGTCAAAAATCAAACAACATGTTGCATTAGGTAAATTTACTGTAAAAGACAGATTTAACGTGAAAAAGAGCAAAGGTGTCACTTTTAGGCCTAAGGTTTTCCTGATATATGTCATGGTATTTTCAACTACCTCATATGCATGTGAAAGTTGGACAGTGAATAAGGAAGACTGTAGAAGAATCAATGCATTTGAATTATGGTTTTGGTGAAGAATATTGAAACTACCATGGACTACCAGAAGAATGAATAAATCTGTGTTGGAAGAAGTACAGTCAGAATTCTCCTTAGAAAGGAAGATATCAGGAGGGACCAGTTTCTGGAGACTGATATCATGCTTGGAAAAGTGGAAGGTCAGCAAAAAAGAGGAAGACACCCAATTAGATGGATTGACACAATAGCAGTAACAATGGACTTAAACATAACAATTGTGGTGATGATTCAGTGTTTCATTCTGTTGTGCGTAGGGTTGCTAAGAGTTGGAACTGACTGGTGTGGTACTGTAGGATAAACACTGGACCGCAAAGTTGGTTTGAATGGAAAGGTCAGCAGTTCAAACTCACCAGCTACTCCTCAGAAATTCTATACAAGGTCACTATGAGTTGGAACTGACTCGATGGCACTTAACAACAACAACAGACAGCACTAATAGTAAAAATTAGTATTAATTTAGCAGCAATTAGTCATTCATCTTTGATATCCCATGAGAGTAAAGTTTTACTAAAGGGGTGGAACAGCTATAAACTCCGTGTGATTGGTTGAATGCAAGTAGCCGAAGTACGGCTTGTCATGCCTGTTCTGTGTGGTTCCATGGCTCCAGCTATGGAATACTTAGGTGATATGGGGAATTCTCATACTGAGTCAACAGTCTTAGAACCCATGTTAACGCAATTTTTTTTTTTTTTTTTAAAGGGAGGTCTTGTGTGCAGGAGTGTGTAAGTGTGTCTGGTACCAGGTTGGTAGCAAATCTCATACGGCTTAAGGAGATGGTCCTCACTGCTGGTGTGGAGTGCACTCTTGGTTCAATACTCTCCAGAGCTAAGAGATGCTTGAAATTTCTTGCAAGAGAAACAGCAAAGTCTGGACAACATCTGTCTGTTGTGAACGCACCTCCATGAGTGGCCTGCTGGCTGCTTGGAGGGTTGGGCCCAGGAGCACAGTAACCAAACACTCCTAGCAACTGCCAAGAATCTTTTCTTGGGAGTCTTTGGCCCTGTGTCTCTTGCACTCACCTTCACCTTCATTTTGTGATCCCCTTTTGTTTTATTCTGGGTGCACACATCAGGGTATGGTAGACAGGAAGTAATTTCCTAAAAGTGCCCCTTCTGTTTCTGTTAAGGTTAACCTCTGTATCTAAAATAAAACATAGGCCTCAATCTGAAAGAAAAGCACTGTAAAGCATAATTCTAACCAGTTTCAATATGTGTACCCTCCTATGACATCAAAGGAAATGGTGTTTTACTGTAATACAGTAAATGTATGATCTAGATGATGGGAAAAATAACCTTTGAATGGGTCCATAAAATTAGTATACCATCTTACAGCTTGAATTATGAAACCACTGTCAGAGTGTTTATTTGTTTGTAAAATTACTATGTCTTTGTCCTGTATTTATGTTTAAGAAACTGAAAACAACCTGGAATTCCAAGAATATGTAAGTTATATTGCGTATATGTACTGTAATGTACTTATACCGCTAATATAAGAACCATGCAGAAGAAAAATGAATAAAGATGAATATTGGGTGAAAACAGTTCTAAGCAGGCCTGTATGTGAACATACAAAGAGTTATAAATGGTTACTTTTTTGTGAAATATAGCTTTTGATTGTAACCTTGTCTTATTACAACTCTTGGTACACTAGCAGCTGCCATTAGAGAGAATTATAACTTGACCTTAGTGAATCTGCTCGGCTATATTCAGTCGCTGAGGAAAGCAGTTTGGAAGTAATTTCTCTACACCATACCCTTCTAAGGACCCATTTTTGTAGAGCTACCTGGAGCAGAGGCAAGGTAATACCCCCCTCTGCAGATGCCCATAGGATTGAATACAGAAGGGCAAGCTGCAGGATATTACTGGGCAGATAATGCTTCTCTATCTTGGACTTGTTAAATAGGAAAAATTCAAATCCTTTTTATTGAGATGTTGTTGTTCAGTGCTGTCATGTCGGTTTGGACTCATGGTAACCCTATGTGAGTTTTCCGAGGAGCTACTGATGGACTTGAACTGCTGACCTTCTGGTTCGGACAGACTTGGTGGTCCAGCACATTGACCCATAGTGCTACACCAGGATGACCCAACCAAAATAACAAATTTAATAACCACTATTTTTGCTACTCGTCATCCTAATTGGGCAGATATTCAGGCTCCTGACTAGCGACGAAAAAAGTTGGTGTGAGATAAGGCATGGGATGAAACAGCACGCATCCATGGAGGAAAAAAAAACCTGACCAGGATCCTTGCCCCAGTCAAGGCAATTCCTCTAGCTGACACAAATTAACATCTAAATGGGCCTGCCACGACTGGTGTTGGTGGTGGCGGTTATGTGCTTTGGAGTCAGTTCCAATTCATTAGCGACCCTGTGCAGGGTTTCCTAGGCTGTAAATCTTTGCGGGAGTGGAGGGCCTCATCTTTCTTCCACAAAACAGCTGGTAGTTTCGAACTGCTGAACTTGTGGTTCACTGCACGATTCATAACCACTACACTACACTGGAGCACTATAAAAGGTGCATTCTCAGAGGTCTGAAAAAGGAAGTTCCTGAACAAAAGAACTCAAACATGGTACAGGCAGTTCAAGAGAACCCAACTGAGGATACTTCTGAATTCTTTAAATGAATCTACCAGGCTTACTGTAGGTACACAGACCTTGATCCTGAGAACTCAGCAAATATCCGAATGGTTAACACGATTTTTATCTCCCAAAGCACCCAAGATTTTAGAAAGAAACAGCGGAAATTCGACAGGGCAATTGGCATGAATTCATCCCAACTGGTGGACATCACCTTTGAGGTATTTAACAGTTGAGAACGTGAAAAATCTCAGGCCATAACTGTCTTCCTAAAAGACCACTAGAGGTAGTCCTGTGGGACACCAAGGAGGACCCCAGAGAGGAACAAGGGCCTTAAGCAAGGACTGGACACTGAAAAAATAAATACCCAAATCTCAGGGGAGGATCTGGCAGAAAAAAGTCATCCAATTCAACAGATGGTTGAACAAATTTCATTATCTGACAAAGACTAACAGTGTCAGAGGGTAAGGGGCCCAGCATGATTTGGCATCAACCTCTGCCACCCCTATTACCCCCACCACCGGGATCTCAGCTAAAAATAACAATGGGGGACAGTGATGGTGACTGAGATCTCAGGGAAGCCTGAGGACCAGTTCTTCCTGAAAACCCTGGACTGCTTCATTGGAGAAAAAAATAATAACTGTCTGGTCCCTTTACTGGGCCAGGACCTGCTTTCAGAGTTGCATGTTCAAACAGCTTTCGGAAACCAAAAGTCTGCAGATGGGAGTTCCTCATAAGCATGCCTGGCGATTCAAAAGTCAAGGGGGAAAACAAGATGGCAGATCGGGTGGAAGTGCAGTGACGAGCTCTGCCAGGAACAACACAGAATACAGGACCAAGAAGGCTCAGGGGATGATCCCAGTACTCTAAACCACATATAAAGGAATATTTAGAAGATTGGAAGACTTACAGCTGGGGAGTTTGTGGCAGAAGCAAGAAATCCATTGTTTCCCGGTTTGGGACACTCAGCTGCTCCAGGAGCTGCCATTTTGTGTGGGACCAAGTGGGGAAAGGATCAGAGCAGCCACGGATGCCTGACATAACCACAGAGATAGAGGTGTGGACATTCTTTTTTTTTTTTTCTCTTTTTGTATCTTTTTGCTGGTCTCTTGCTGTCTGTGTACCTCCATTCTGGTAACTATAGGGGTGCCTGAGCTAGTGGATACCCCAGTCCCACCCTCGTAGGGTTCTACTACGCATGTGCACAGATCTCCTCGAAATTTAATGAAAAAGTTTCCACTTAAAACCAAACGGCCGACAGATACTCAGCCCAAGAGTAGGCCTTGAACTTTTCTTGTTTGCTTTTGTTCTGTTTTTTTTTTCACGGGAAAGAAAAGGAGAGGGCTGTAGGGAGGGAAAGAGAACTCATACTAGGCTAAAGATTTTTTTTTCTTTTTAATTTTAAAAACATAATTTTTTTTCTTTGTATTTTTTTTTTCCCCTTCTTTTTCTTATCTCCCTCCTCTCTCTTTTCTGTGAATGGAGACTGCAGCATCAGTCTTGTTGTTTTTGTTGTTGCTGTTTTTTAGTCTTTTTTTTTTTTTTTTGCTGGAATTGTTTTGCTGTTATATGCTCCCCCTTCTGCCTTTGGAGGACTCTTTGT
>NW_006408683.1:687601-688261 GCF_000296735.1 Chrysochloris asiatica
TACAAAACATCCTAAAGGGAGTTCTGTGGACTGAGAACCAACAAGAACAGACAACAACCAGAGATTGACATACGTGGCAGCGTCTCCCTGAATTAAGCCAACAGAAGGAAGAGTTGAGAACAGAACAAAATTATAAGAACAAATTCAGAGAATATGGGAGGTCAGTCTATGATCAAAACAAGTTCAATGTAAAACAAGGTAAACATGTAGGAACACAGATCCAGATAGTGAGAAGGTCAGGTCGATTACAGGATAAAATAGAATAGTAAATAGAGAGAAAAGTTAATGGACTATAAGGCAACCTCAAAGAAACTTAACACGCCACAACATACCAAGAGAATGAAAATCCAAGAAGAACAGGGAAACTTTAAAACTATGAGGAAACTCACAACAAAGAACACAAAAATCATGAACTCAACAAAGGAAGACACACAGAAAAAAGAAGCAGCAACACCACAAAAACAAAACAAAACATAATGGCAGCAATTAATCAATACCTATCGATAATTACACTGAATGTAAATGGATTAAATGCACCTGTTAAGAGACTGAGGGTGACAGAATAGATAAGAAAACAAGATCCTTCAATATTCTGTCTGCAAGAGACACATCTCACACACAGAGACAAAAACAGATTAAAAGTCAAAGGATGGAAAAAAA
>NW_006408683.1:697705-698259 GCF_000296735.1 Chrysochloris asiatica
ACCCTACCCAGAGAAGCAGTGATGCCTGAAATGGAGCCAGAGATGATGACGTGGAGCGATGGAGCAGCTGGAGACTTTAGATCCAGAGAGGGAGAGTGATTGTGTGCTGAAGACCTGGGGGGTACAGGGGGAAGGATTACAGGGTATACTCTTTGGTTGGTTGATGATGCATGGAGGGGATTGTAACCATGGCAATGAGACGATATACGCTAGAATGAATATAAAATTAATGTTCTCCCATGTAAATTATCACATAATTCACAATAAAACATTTAAGAAAAATAAAAATAAATAAATAAACATGCCTGGCAATTACTGTTTCAAACATTGGCCTGAGGAAATCGATAGTCAGGTAAACCCCTCGTGTGGACTAGCGGAACTCCAGGAAGAGCCAACAAGCATCCCCTGTCGAGGTCTGATAGAAGCCTGGAAACTGACCATCCCACAGAAGCCAATATCCTCTCAGGAAAGAGGTAAAAAAAATTTACTCTGGCCAGCTCATCCCCGTCACCATTAAGTCATCTCCCTGCTGCAAAAAAAAAAAAAAAAAAAAA
>NW_006408683.1:698359-708729 GCF_000296735.1 Chrysochloris asiatica
AAAAAAAAAAAAAAAAAAAAAAGGAAGGAAGCCTATGGTTCACAACAGGATGGATAGGCAATACCAGGTTATTTTACTGTTCAATCCAAATATTACCCTGTGAATTATGGGGCGACTAAATCTGCCATCCTCCTCCCTGATGTGGCAACTAGAGGGCTGAACCATGATTGTACAGAAATCCTTGACCAATTATTCTTCAGCCAACTTGACCTGTTTGACTATATCTGGTGGACTAGACATTATTTGTGAACAGAAGTAGTTACATGGAAAAAGGGACTCAGATAGCAGGGTGTGAAATAATAATCTTACAAGACCGGGTAGAGGCAATAGCCCTCCTGCTGGGGATCTCAACTCAAAAAGCTGAACTGATTGCCCTGACAAGGGCATTAGAAATGTTGGCAAGAAAAACTGAATGTGTACCCAGAGGACTTGAGGACTGAGGCAGAAGGATTTGAGAGAGGAGTTAAAGGATGAAAGGAGATGACAATGAAATTGTTCTGGTTCTGTGAAGTTAAAAGCTAAGAAGTAAAGGCAATAGAATGGTTCTGGTCCTGTGAAAATTAGCCCCTGCTCTTCTTAAATGAGGCCATGAAATGACCCATTACAGGAAAGAGGCCCTGACTTGGGTCATTAGGCCCTGGCTCTAGGACAAGAAGTTTTCACGAAAAATCACAGGAGCTCTGACTGTTAATCTGCCTCAAGAACAATCCCAAAATAGGCTGTCCTGCACCAATATCAAGGTAAACAACCCCCTGAAAATTAACGGGTTGATTTCATGCAGATGCCCCCAAGCTGGGGATTAAATATTTGCTGGTTTTGTTTTTGTACACACCTTTTCTGGTTGGGTAGAGGTTTTCCCCCACCAGACCTAAAAACTACAGAAATAGTGAAAATTCTCTTGAAGATTACCTCCAAGTTTGGAGTTTCAGAGTGTCCAAAGTGACAACAGAGCAATGAACACCTAAAGATGAAATGGAAATTGCATTCAACATGGAGGTTCAAGAAAGTGAACCATACTGTAAAGAGACAAATGACAAAACTGTCAGGAAATTTATCTATATTGTGACCAGGTGTTGCCTTAGTCCTGTTTCAAATTCGGGTAGCCCCCAGAAGCGGGCTTAAATTGAGCCTTTATAAAGTTGTATACAGTAAACCTTCCCAGGCAGCTTCCCTCAAACCTCTACCTGACCTCAGCCAAGATTTAAAGGTGCAGCGGTATGCACAACACCTCCACCACACACTTTGCATTTGTAAAATTGCTCTTCCCAGGTCTGCTTCCTTCCCTACAGGTAACCTGACCCCTTCCAGCCTGGAGATCATATTCTGCTCAGAACATGGAGAGACAGACTTGAAAATAAGTTAGAAAAAAGTGGACTGGACCCTGGGAGTCCTTCTAGCTGTCAACTTATCCGGACTCAAAACTTGGACACAATGGGACTCTTATAAGACATTATTCCTTTCAACGGGATGAAAACATTTGGGTCTATTTAGCTCAGAATGTAATAACTGTAACTGATTTGTTTTTCCTTTTGGGAGAGCATCCAGAAGCATCTGCAAAGATTATTGACGACTAGAACAAGAAATTATCCCAATCCCAGCAGCCAAGGTAGAAGGAATCCCCACTTGGATTCATCACAACAGACTGAAGAAAGCCTCGTCTCTGTGGGAAGCTGAAACTGACCCTACCAACCCTTACAAAGTAACATTGAGATGTACAACTAGCCCTATTTCAGCACAAACGGAGCTGGCTGATCTATGCCCGGCCGAAGCATAAATATGTCCTCCATGGGACTCGTTTTAATTAGACTTTGGGGTGTGGGGAAGGAAGAAATCTGTGTAATCTATATACCCACACCACTAAAGTGGGCCAAATAGTAACCACACTACTCTTCTATAATTGCTCTAAATGTGAGGGCACCCTCCTAGGTAACTGAATCTATAACCAATGGACCTGGGGTGGCCCTAACCCTATTTGTGCTCCAAGAGACCCAGATGCGAAATGCCATCTATCAAAATAGGTTAGTCTTAGATTACTTATTGGCTGCCAAAGGAAGAGGGTTATGTGAGAAGTTTAATTTTACCAACTGCTGCATACAAATAAATGACCAGAACTGGCAGTAAAAGACCTTGTAAAAATGCAGAAAGTTGCTCATGTCCCTCTGCAAACCTGGAATGGGTAAAACCCACAGAGCATACGGGGAGGGTAGTTCTTCACCTTTAAAGGGTTCAAAACCCTCATGAGTGGGGTCCTGTTTTATTTGTAATTTACTTAATCATTCTATTACTTAATCATTCCATGCCTCCTCCCACTAACAATCAGGGTCATAGGAACTGCCATTAAAACAATAATCAATCAAAAAGGGTACCAACAATCCAAATCAATACCAAAATATAATTCCTTATGCAACATTTAAATGATGTCCCTGGGAAAAAGGTCCCAAAGGGCATCAAAGGGGGGAGTGAACAAGAAAAGGCAGAAACATTAACTGCCTTCCCCCTCTCCCCCTACCAATGCTAATCAGGTTACTGAATGGGACCAATCTTCCCCACCCTGGAGACAAGCTAGAATGCTAATCAGTTCACCACAGTGGACCAATCCCCCTGGTTTCCCTCCTGTCCTCAAATAGTTCAGCACCCTAGTCCCTCCCCGACTCTGACCCCACACAAGCCCGTGTTACCCTACATTCGGCACTCAGAATCTAGAGAAATTAGCTCCTCTGAGCCAGCTGGCTTAATAAAATCTGAAACTCTGCTTCACTTCTCCAACTGGCCTCAATTTCTTGGACCACAGATCAAGAGCTCCTAGGGCTGCTGTGGCACTCTCCAATCTAAAATTGCTGTAACAACAGCAGCAACCAACCAGTTACCAATTTTTATTGAGTTGATTCATTGATTGTGACTCATGATAGTTCCATGTGTGTTGGAGTAAAGCTCCATAGCTTTCGATAGCTGGTGTTTTAGAAGTATGCAACAAGGTTTTTCTTATAACCCCTGGTGGACTTGAACCTCTAACTTTTTGGTTCGCACTTGAAAGTGTTAACCCTTTGTACCAGGTAGGGACTCCTCAGTAACTAACGCCCCTTAGAATCAATCCAAGGCAATTCCACTTCAACCTGAATTCCTTAATGCTCCATTCCTGTGACAATAACCAGGCAGTGCTGGTCAGTGTGACCTCTGGTGTCTTAAAGATTGAATTTGGAGATTCAGTCCTAAAATAAATTCAAGATTCTAGACAGAGTAGGAATGGATGGAGGGAGAAGGGTAGGTTGGGAGATTACAGGAAGTTTTCCCAGTCATGGATCTCCATTCCAAGCTAGAAAAGAGCTGAATGAATCCCAAAGTCATGATCTGAGTTAACACCATTGTTTCCAGACTCTAAGTCGTCATTGAAGGCAAAACTTTCCAGACTCTTCCCTTGGCCCTTTGTCTGACATGCAACATTGTTTGACTGGTGTTTGACTACTTCTACACTCCTTCACCACACTATTGAGAGTATTAAAATACCTAGTTCCTCCTACATTTTCAGAACCGCAAATGACTCATATTGCACTTTAGTAAATGCAAAAAGTGGCTCATCCCCTTTGCTAAAGGCAGTGCTTCAAACCTTTTGAGATGCCATAAATCTGTACCAAATGTGTTCCCTGGAACCATTTGATGGAGATGGGAGGTGAATGATGGTAAAGAGAATGAGGAGAATGGTGGAAGCTGGGGAAAATCAAACTTGCACAAATGTGGCATACATTTACATAATCATTTCTATTTTGTTTTTCTAGAAACATTTCTGGGACCTTGGGTTTAATGAAATCGTATTTCTTTGCCTGTGATCTCTCCTCAACTTCAAATGTAGATACTCTCCTCTTCCTCATTCTCTTCTCATTTACCTCCATTGCCTGTACTGCCATCTTTCCTGAAGACGCTCACAACTCTGTCCAGCACTGTTCTCTCCTGAACAGTCTAAGGCAGCCCAATGAAAACAAAACAAAACAAAAACCCAAGCCAACTGCCATTGGTCAATCCCTACTTATAGTCTCTGTATAGGGTTTCCTTTATATCTTTAGGAGAGAAGAATGTCTCATTTTTTCTGAGGAATGGCTGGTGGGTTTGAAGTGTTAATCATAACCTTATTATTAACAGTCCAGTGCTTATCCTACAATGCCACCAGTGCTCAAAAATGGGTTGCAATAGAAGCTGGGATTTCTGAGCTACCAAATCAATGCAGTTTCTACACAGCTCCCCTGGTTCCTTTAACTTTCAATCCTAGAAGGGGGTTTGCTTTTTTTTTTTCCTATCAAGAATCTCCTCGTTTTTCAGCAGTTCTGGGTTGGTCTGCATGCCTTTTTAATTGTAGATGTACCAACTCTGAAGGTTCTAACCCCCACCCTACCCCACACCCACCCTTGGGAATTTCTAACTCCCCTTTTAGCAAATCCAATCAAGTACAGACTGAAGGTATGCTTGTAAGTTATCCATAGTCATCACACCCAATATTCATTTATATCACACATGCATAACTATTTTACAATAATAGACAGCAGAAACCAATATCCATAAGGCTCTCTAACACATATATCTTTTTAAACACTCAAGTTCAATCTTTTCTTCCCTCTTGGATTAACCCCTTTCTGTGCATATGGCCTTGAGCTTCTGGCAGGGTGGATTCCTTGATGACAGATCAGCTAATTTTTTTTATCCAGGCAATTCCAGAAGCTGCTTGCCCCTCAGCTGAAACACCATATCCCATTCCCCCTGTACTTTCTCCCACAGAGCCTAACAATTTCATAGGTCTGGAGCCATTGCAATCTTGCTCACAGCACCAACTGCTTAAACCAAGTGGGGACCATATCTGACTTTCTTTGACTCCAGTTTGTTCCTGGAAAGAAGAACAAACAAAATTGACTCAAGGCCAATTCCTATAAAGTAGAGGTCAGACATGCCTCTACCCTATATCAATCCCTTTAAAATTAGTCAGACTTGAGAACTATTTAGAAAACTCATCCTTATGATTTTGTTTCTCTAGAACTCCTTTGTTGGTATCACATGTCTTAGGTCAGTTTTTCTAGAGAAGCAAAATCAGTGAAACATATATATATATGTATATATAAACAGAGAAGTTTATTATCAAGGAAATGGTTTACAATTGTAGAGTCCCAGGTCCCCAGCAGAAGAGAGAGTGCATAGCTCCCTAGTGTCCATTATATTGTGAACAGTCCACACCCCTAAGTAAACATCCCTTCAATTGATTGTCTGCTCATAACCACTCATCATAGAGCTAACTATGCTTGTATCAGGTCCCATCACCATGAAAATAAGCATATCCCTACTGTAAACCTCAGAGTCCTGATGTGGCACCATAGGATAAGCACTCTACCTCAAGGTCAGTTTGAACTGCAAGGTCTATAGTTCAAACTCACCAGTCATTCCTCAGAAACCCTCTACATGGTTGTTATGAATTGTAACAGACTCAATGACACACAACAACAACTGCAAACTTCTGGAAATCTTGGCCTAATCAAGTTAACACAAACCCCTAGCCATTAATTACAATGCATACATTTGAATAATAGTTGTATTAACTGCTCTTTCTTATGTTATTAGGTGCCATCATGTCCCTACCGATTCATAGTGACCTTATGCACAACAGAAGGAAACACTGCCCCGTCCTGTGTCAACCTCACAATCGTTACTACATTTGAGCCCATAGCTGCTGTCACCATGCCAATCCATCTCCTTGGGGGGTCTTCCTCTTATCCTCCAACCCTCCACTTTACCAAACATGATATCCTTCTCCAGGAACTGGTCCCTCCTGATAATATGTCGAAAGTATGAGAGACAAGGTCTGGCCATGCTGGCTTCCAAGGAGCATTCTGATTGTACTTCTTCCAACACAAGTACAATTGGCAGTCCATGGTACATTTAATATTATCCTCCAACACCATACGTCAAATGCATCAATTCTTCTATGGTCTTCCTCGATTACTGTAAAAATTTTGCATGCAGACAAGGTTATTGAAACCACCCATGGCTTTGGTCAGGTGCACCTTAGTCCTCAAACTGATATCTTTGCTTAACACTTCAAAGAGGTCTTGTGCAGTAGATTTGCCTAATGCAGTATATCATTTGATTTCTTGACTGCTGCTTCCATGAGTGATGATGGTTGGTGCAAGCAAAATGAAGTCTTTGACAACTTCAATCTTTTCTCCGTTTGTATGGATGTTATTTATTGGTCCAGTGGTGAGGATTTTTGTTTTCTTTACATTGAGGTGCAACCCATATCAAAGGCTGTGGTCTTTGATCTTCATCAGTAGGTATTTTAAGTTCTCTTGACTTTAAGCAAGCAAGGTTATACGATCTGCATATTACAGATTGTTAATGAGTCTCCCTTCAATTCTGATGCCATGTTTTTCTTCATATAATCTAGTTTCTCAGATTATTTGCTCAGCTACTGATTAAGTATGGTGAAATAATATATCCCTAGCACACACTTCTCCTAATTTTAAACCATTCAGTGTTCCCCTGTTCTGTTCAAACAACTGCCTCTTTGTCTGTGAACAGGTTTCTCATGAGCACAGCTAAGTGTTCCGGAATACACATTCTCTGAAATGCTGTCTGTAGCTTGTCATGATCCACACAATCAAAAGCTTTTGAATAGTCAATAAAGCATAGGTAAACATCTTTCTGATATTCTCTGCTTTCAATCAAGATCCATCTGATGTCAGCAATGATATCCCTCTTTCCACATCCTCTTCTGAATCCAGCTTGAACCTCTTGAAGTTCTCTTTCAATGTATATTTGCTGCTGTTTTTGAATTATCTTTAGAAAAATTTTGCTTGCATGGGATATTATTGATATTGTCCAATGATTTCCACACTCCATTGAGTCACCTCTGTTTGGAATGGGCACAAATCTCTTCCAGTCAGTTGACCAGGTAGCTCTCTATCTTACAAATGTCCTAGTATAGATGAGTGAGTGCCTCTAGTGCTGCATCAATTTGTTAAAATATTTTAATTTGTATTTCATAAATTCCTGGAACCTTGTTCTTTGCCAATGCCTTCCATGAATGTTGGACTTCTTCCTTAAGTGTCATTGGCTCTTGATCATATTCTAATTCTTGAAATGGTTAAACACTGAGCACTTCTTTTTTTTTTTTTTTTTTAACGTTTTTATTGTGGATTAAGTAAAAGTTTACAGGGGAGATCATCAGTTTTACATTCAACAAATCATACACCTTGTTTCATTACAATGATTATAATACCCTGCATGTACCATCGGTTAACTGTATTTCTCTCTATCCACTTTAAATTTAAAAACAAAACAAAAAGAAAAAAAACCCACTCAGGCATATATAATAATTTACATTGCCAAAGGGCACATTCTGCAAGTCTACCTCCTGGCCACCAGCTCTTAGTCCCTCTTTTCCCATAAATCTAGAGTCCTCAGCCACTCTCCCTCTCCATGCCCCCATCTCTGCCTCCATCCTGAGAAATTTCAAGATGCCACTGTTGGTCGTTGTGACGTAACTTAGGATATAATTTTCAGCCTATTTCCTTTTTAGTCTGCCTGTCCTGCTCTACAATCCCTGTTCAGGCCTTTTTTTCTAGTTATAAACAGTTCAGGCCTGGCTGTGGCCTTTTGGTTTTAAGTGGAAACTGTCTCTTCAAATTTTGAGGAGATCTGTGCGTATGCATAGTAGAACCCTCCAGGGGTGGGGAAGGGGTGTCCACTCACTCAGGCACCCCCTCACCAGAATGGAGGTGTGCAGAGAGCAAGAGACCAGTGAGCAGATACCAAAAAAAAAAATAGAATGTCCACACCTTTATCTCCACGGTTCTGTCAGGCGTCTGTGGCAGCTCTGATCCTTCCCCTGCTTGGTCTCGCCCAAGATGGTGGCTCCAGGAGCAGCTAAGCATTTTGAATTAGAAAGCAATGGATTTCTTGCTTCTGCTACAAATTCCCCTAGCTGTAAGACTTCCAACATTTTAAATGTTCCTTAATATGTGGTTCAGAGTTCTGGCACTGAACCCTGAGCCTGCTTGGTCTGGTATTATGTGTTGTTGCTGATGGAGCTCTTACTTTACTTCCACTCTCTCTGCCATCTTGTTTGTTCTTCCTCTGAGCACTACTTTTTGGTACAGTGACTGTGTATACTCCTTTTATCTTCTTTTGACGGTTTCAGCATCATTCAATATTTTGCCCATGGAATCCTTCAGTATTGCAAATCAAGGCTTGAATTTTTTCTTCAGTTCCCTCAGCTTGAAGAATGCTGAGAATGTTATTCCCTTTTGGTTTTGTAATTCCACGTCTTTGAACATTTTGTTATAATATTTTACTTTGTCTACTGGAGTTGCCTTTTGAAATTTTTTCATTCAGCTCTTCATTTCTTCCATTTGCTTTAGCACCTCTATGCTGGAGAACAAATTTCAGCATCTCTTCTGACACCATTTTGGTCTTTTCCTTCTTTCTTGCCTTCTTAATAAACTTTTGGTTTTTCCCTGTATGATGTTTTTGATGTCATCCCACAACTCTTCTGGTCTTCAGTCTGTAGTGTCTAATGCATCAAATCTGTTCTTGAGATGATATCTAAATTCAAGTACAATATGTTCAAGGTCATATTTTGGCTCTTGTGGACTTGTTTTAATTTCCCTCAGCTTCAGTATGAACTTACATAAGAGCAATTGATGGTGTTTCCACAGTCTGCCCCTTGCCTTGTTTTGGCTAATGATATAGAGCTTTTCCACAGTCTCTTTCTGCAAATGTAGTGAATTTGATTTCTATGTATTCTATCTGGTGAGGTCCATGTGTATAGTCATCTTTTATGTTTTTTATAAGTTATTTGCAATGAAGAAATTATTGGTCTTGCAAATTTTTTCATGTGATCTCCAGCATCATTTCTATTACCAAGAACATATTTTCCAACTACTGATCCTTCCTCTTTGTTACCAACCTTTGCATTCCAGTCACCAATAATTATCAATACATCTTGATTTATGTCTGATCAATTTCAGACTGAAGAAGTTGGTAAACTTCTTCAACTTCATCTTTACTGGCATTAGTGGTTGGTGCAAAAATTTGAATAATAGTGGTATTAAGGGGTCTTCCTTGTAGGCATATTGATATCCTATTATACACAGTGTTGTACTTCAAGGCAGATCTTGAGATGTTCTTTTTGATGATGAATTCACCACCATTCCTCCTTAATTTGTCGTTCCTGGAATAGTAAACCATATAATTGTCAGATTCAAAATGGTCAATACCAGTCCATTTCAACTCACTAATGCCTAGAATATCAACATTTATGCATTCCATTTCCTTTTTCACAATTTCCAACTTTACTATATTTATACTTTATATATTCCATGTTCCAATTATTAGTGGATATTTACAGCTGTTTTTTCTTCATTTTGAGTTGTGTCCTATTAGTAGATGATGGTCCTGAAAGCTTACTCCATTTGCATCCTCACGGTCAACTCTACTCTCAAGGAGGCAGCTATTTTGAGTTCTATTTTGAGTGCCTTCCAACCGGAGGAGCTCATTTTCTAGCACTATAACTGACAATATTCTGGTGCTCTTCATCTATGTTTCCATTTCAGTATTCTGATGCTTACAGTGGTCCACTGTTAGTCATAAGGTTTTCAGTGACTAAATATTTGGAAGTAGTCCATCTTTCCTTCTTCCTAGCCTTGTCTTGAAGCTAGGCTGAAACCTGTCAACTGTGGGTGACCCTGCTGATATTTACAATACCTGTGGCATAGTTTTCAGAATCACAGCAACATTCAAGTCACCACAATAAAATACCTATGGCCTAGTTTCCAGAATCACAGCAACAATGCAAACCACCATATTAGGACAAACTGACAGATGAGTGGTGGGTCTTCCTTATAGGTGTATGGATATAGTTGTTGTTGTTAGGTACCATTGAGTCAGTACTGACTCATAGCAAACCTATACACTGTAGAATGAGACACTGCCCAATCCTGGGCCAACCTCAATACTGTTGCCACGCTTAAGTCCATTGATGCTGCCACTTGGCCAATCCATCTCATTGGGGGTCTTCCTCTTTTTCTTTGACCATCCACCTTACCAAAAAGTCCTTCTCCATCAACTGGTCCTTCCTGACAATATGTCCAAAGTATGATAGATGAAGTTTGGCCATCCTGGCCTTCAAGGAACACTCTGGCTGCACTTCTTTCAAAACGGATCTATTGGTTCTTTTGGCAGCTCATGTCATTTTCAATATTCTCCTCCAACACCATAACGCAAAAGCATAAATTCTTCTACAGTCTTCCTTATTCACTGTCCAGCTTTCGCATGAATATGAGGTTATTGAAAATACCATGGCTTGGGTCAGGTGCACCTTAGTCCTCAAGCTGACA
>NW_006408683.1:710269-712039 GCF_000296735.1 Chrysochloris asiatica
AACTCTTCTGGTCTTCGGTCTTTAGTGTTTAATGTATCAAATCTGTTCTTCAGATGATCTCTAAATTCAGGTGGGATATATTCAAGGTCATATTTGAGCTTTCATGCACTTGTTTTCATTTTCTTCAGCTTCAGTTTGAATTTGCATACAAGTAATTGATGATCTGTTCCACAATCAGCCCCTTTCCTTGTTTTGACTGATGATATGGAGCTTTACTATCATCTCTTTCCACAGATATAATCAATTTGATTTCTATGTATTCCATCCGGTGATCTCTATGTGTATAGTCATCTCTTATGCTGTCTAAAGAAGGTATTTGAAATGAACAAATCATTGATTTTACAGAGTTCTATCATCCATTCTCCAGCATCATTTCTATCACCAAGGCCATATTTTCCAACTACTGATCCTTCTTCTTTACTCCAAACCTTTGCATTCCAATCACCAATAATGATCAATACATCTAGATTGCATGTATGATCTATTTCAGATTGACGAAGTTGGTACAATTCTTCTATTTCATCCTCACTGGCTTTAGTGGTTGGTGTGTAAATTTGAATAATAGTGTTATTAACTGGACTTCCCTATAGGTTCATGGATATTATCCTATCATGGACAGCGTTGTACCTCATGATGGATCTGGATATGTTCTTTTTGACAATGAATGTAACACCATTCTTCTTCAATTTGTCATTCCCAGCATAGTTAACCAGGTGGCCATCGGATTCAAATTGGTCAGTACCAGTCCATTTCAGCTCACTAATGCCTAAGATATCGATGTGTATGCATTCCATTTCATTTTTGATAACTTCCAATTTTCCCAGATTCATACTTTGTACATTCCATGTTCCGATTTTCAATGGATGTTTACAGCTGTTTCTCTTCATTTTGAGTTGTGCCCCATCAGCAAATGAAGGTCCTGGGGGCTTTACTCCATTTGCATCATCATGGTCAACTCTACTTTGAGGAGGCAGCTCTTCCCCAGTGCCATTTTGAGTGGCTTCCAACCTGAGGAGCTCATTTTCCAGCACTATATCTGACAGTGTTTCTCTGCTAGTCATAAGGTTTTCAGTGACTAAATATTCAGAAGTAGTGTTTCACTCCTTCTTTCTTGTCTTCATTTCGAAGCTCATTTGAAACCTGTCAACAATGGGTGACCTTGTTGGTATTTAAAATACTGGTGGCATAGCTTTCAGAATCACAGCAACCCACAAGCCACCACAGTACAACAAACTGACAGGTGAGTGGTGGAATACATAATCCTATAATTAGGATTATGTAATCTTATCCTATCATTATTGTTGTTGTTAAAAAAAAGTGCCATGGAGTCAGTTCTAACTCATAGTGACCCTGGATAGAGTTTCTGTGAGCAGCTGGTGAAAATTAAACTACCAACCTTGTGGTTGAAACAGACTTTGTAGACAAGAACATTAACCCATAGTGCCACACTAGGATTCCTTCCTATCACTAGGAGTATATAATCCTATCCTATCATTATAGCCTATAATATCCATATGCCTATAAGGTTTCCTATTGTTGTTGTCAGATGCCATCGAGTTGGAACCAACTCATAGTGACCCCATGCACAGCAGAACAAAACAATGTCCAATCTGGGCCAACCTTACTATCGCTGCCACACTTGGCGCCATCAATGTCACCTGGCCGATCCATCTCATTGGGGTCTTCCTCTTTTTCTCTCACCCTCCATTTTAACCAGCATGACATCCTTCTCCAGCGACTGTTCCATCCTGACAATATGTTCAAAATATG
>NW_006408683.1:713599-716939 GCF_000296735.1 Chrysochloris asiatica
GCTTAGCCTCTCTATGCTGCAGAGCAAGTTTCAGAGTCTCTTCTGACATCCATTTTGAGCTTTTCTTTCTTTCTTGTCTTCTTAATGTCTTTTTGCTCTCTTCACGTATGATGTTCTTGATTTCATCCCACAACTCTTCTGGTCTTCGGTCTTTAGTGTTTAATGTATCAAATCTGTTCTTCAGATGATCTCTAAATTCAGGTGGATAAATTCAAGGTCATATTTGGGCTTTCATGCACTTGTTTTCATTTTCTTCAGCTTCAGTTTGAATTTGCATATCAGTAATTCATGGTCTGTTGCATTCCAGAATCACAGCCACATACAAGGCACAACAGAATGACAAACTGACAAACAAGTGGTGGCAAATAGAGGGCACAACTTAAATATAAATAATAGATATGGAATACATGAATTAGATATAAGAAAATCAGAATAAAAAGAAACAAAATAGAGTCTGTTGAAATTTAATTATGTTGAGTGGAAGGGCTTACACTAATCCTAGTTAATGTAGATTAACACAAAGACAGAGAGTAGTATATAGTGAAGAGAGAAATATGTAGTTACACATAGGGAAAATTACTATCATAATTTGGCCCAACATATGGGCCAAAGACATAGTCAAATATATAAGCAAGAGAAATTCCATGTATTGAAGAATTGAATACTTACATGAAAATAATAAAGGTTCAAAAAAATGTGATTGTTGTTAAGTGCCATTGAGTTAGTTCCAACCCATAGCGACCCTCTATAGGGTTTCCAAGGAACAGCTGTTGAGCTTGAACTGCTAACCTTGAGGATCAAACCGACTTTGCAGTCCAGTGCATTATCCACATTGCCTCACCAGGACTCCCAAAAAATGTGATAAAGAATGCTAAATACCAAAACATATATAATTAAATTCATGGACTTTGATGATAAGAAAAAATTCAAGTGTCTTGAGAAACAAAACAACCAACCACAGGGAACAAAGCTTAGGCAGATTTCTTTACAGTAGCAATGACCTCGAGGAGAGCAAAGAAATGTGGATCAAAAGGACCACCAACTATGGCAGTTGTTGTTTTGTTGTTAAGTGCCATCAAATCAGTTATGACTCATAGTAATTTTGCATAGGGTTTCCAAGGAGCAGCTGGTGGATTAGAACTGCTGACCTTGAGGTTAGCAGTCCAGAGCTTATCCTATAGCACCACACCAGGACTCCAACTCTGACAGTAGGAGTGTGTCTCACCACTCTATAAAACCATTTGATATTACTTTGCAAAGTTGAATATGCACATACCCTACAACTCTGCCAGTTTCATCCCTGGGTACATATTCTACAAAACATATACTAAAACTTCTAGTAGCATATACCAGAAGACGAGCACAAAAATATTCATAAAGAATTTATCATAGTCATGGAAACCCTATAAAAGGTCGCTATGAGTCTGAACCAAGTTGACACTGACAACAAGCCACATACATCAAGAACCAGAAAATCTCATATATTCTGCTTCTGAAGTATTTGTAATTTTTGTGTTGTTGTTGTTGTTGAGTGCCGTTGAGTCAGTTTTGACCCATAGCGACCCTGTACGGGGTTTCCGAGGGTGTAAATCTTTACAGGAGTAGAAAGCCTCATCTTTCTCCCGCGGAGCAGCTGGTAGTTTCGAACCGCTGACCTTAAGGTTCACAGCCCGATTCGTAACCACTACGCTACCAGGAAAAACTGGTAACTTTCCAAACAAAATATTTCAACTTTAAGCTTCTTGGCTTTGTACTTTTATTTAAGGTAATTTTATTCCACAATTTACTGTATAAGAAATTATGTGAAACAAAAATTTGAATGTTTGAATTAATCCAGAACCTCAACATGTCATATAAATGAATGTGCTCCACCCATACAGGAGGTACAATGAAAAAAAGTTAAGTCTTTTTCTCTTCCATTTGAATTTCAAATAAGAAATACACAAATTTCTTTGCAACTGCTGGGGTTTATGTTTTTTAGATGAAGCAACTAAAATAATCAAGTCTTTTAGTGGAACTCAGAAGTCAGATAGAGTCCTGGTATGACACTGTAGGATAAGCACTGAATTGTTACCACAAGGTTGGCAGTTCAAACTCACCAGCCATTCCTCAAAAATCCTATAATGGTTTGTTATGAGTTGAAACTGACTCGTCAGCATTTAACAACAACAATATAAATCACATAACACAGCTTCTTATAGAACATAAAAGACAAAGGAAAAAGAGACAAATACATACAGAAACCTCATCTTCAAGAAGTTCTTCAGTGATGGTTGTTTCTCCAGCTGCTCCAGAAGCTTTGTCCTGTTAATAGGTTTTAATGATAACAAAAAAAGTCAGAATATTTCTAAGTTTTTAATATTTACTTAGTTGATTTCTGTCATTTTCTACCATTTGAATCATGAATATTGGTTCTTGCCTAACATGCCTTTTCTGAAAGTATCAAGGAATTAATAGATACTTTCAGTGTAGCAATGATGAGGAGCTGGCATTAGCACAGATGAAACGACCACATTACTAATACTTTCCTAAGATTTGGCTTTCAAATTTCAAGTAAGGTAACAGGAAAATAAATTTTTGTTATCAAGTAATCTTTTTCTCTGATGACAATTAGTTACGTTTACCTATAATAATTATATCCAAACATGTCTCTGAAAGCAGATTTTTGAAAAAACAACATTTTATTGTGAACTGAGCAAAGATTTACAGAGCAGATTTACAGTTTTACATTCGGCAAATCATATGCTCTGCTTCATTAAAATTATTGCAACCCCCTCCAATTACTAACAGTTAAAAGTATTTACCTCTCTTTACTTTATTGCATTCCTCCCTGTGTCTCCAGCTACTTTAATCTCTCTTCTGCTAATATCCCCCTTGTTATATAGTGCCTGCCCTATGACCCAAGTTAATATGACCCAGTCTACACTGTAGCCCTGGGAGCGCGGTGACTCCACACGAAAAGCACTGCACCATGAGCTACATGGTCCATGGTTTGAGCCTGGCTTTTTGCTCCCACAAAGATTTAGATAAAATTAGAAACCCTATACAGGGTCGCTATGAGTCAGAACCGACTCCATGGTACTTACAACAATCTTCCAGCCCATGAATACTTTTCCTTCCCCACTTGCCCAATAACTATCATTGATTGTTTTCTTTTGCTTATTAAGAAAACCTTTTTTGAGAACTAACAAGATGGTGGATTGGGTGGAAGTGCAGTAAAGGAGCTCCGCCAGCAACAACACAGAATACCTGACCAAGCAGGCTCAGGGGATGGTCCCAGAACTCTGAACCACATATAAAGGAATATTTAGAAGATTGGAAGGCTTACAGCTGGGGGAAT
>NW_006408683.1:720539-734733 GCF_000296735.1 Chrysochloris asiatica
AACTCAAAGGCATCAATTCTTCTACGATCCTCTTTATTCACTGTCCAGCTTTCGCATCCATATGAGGCTATTGAAAACACAATGGCCTGGGTCATTTTATCCACAATAAAAACCTTAAAAAAAAAAAAAGATAAGATGAAAAATAAACAGTTACCTTAATTATTTCTTCTTGCATTCCAGTGGATTACCTGGGGCATCTTCTGGGCTGCATTATGACCCCCTGTGGAAACCACCGAACCTTTAATATGTTGTAGTTTGTGACATTTTTATATCTATAGACTATAGATTTCTTGTATGCTAGAACCTTGGTGTGAAGCTGTAGGATAAGTGCTCAACCGCAAGGTTGGTTGGAACTGCAAGATCGGCGGTTCAAACTCACCAGTCAGTCACTGGAAACCCTATAAAAAGTCACTATGAGTTGGAACCTTAGTGGTTTTCTTGTTTTAATTAACTTTTTAAATAATGGGAGGTAAAGTTTGGCTTCTAGTGAAAAGTAGTCAATTTTTAGAAAACTGGGATGGTGTAACATTCCCTGCAGAAGATAGGAAAGGTTAGGCAGGAAACGGAGCTTTTCGTTGCCCTCTGTGGACAACCACTCTGTCAGTCTCAACACATGTAGCAGAAACTGTTGGATGTTCTTAGATACCTATTCTCCTCTTCTATTGTTAGGAATTTAACCAAAACACATTTGAGATGAACTCATAGCCTCTCAGCTGAGCACCATATTTCTCAGTTTTCCATTCCATGTAGCTACGTTTTGAGCCATAAGAGGTGAGTAGAAGGGATATATTCAACTTCTATGTCATGTTCTTAAGGAAAACGGCATGTCTTCTACTGACTTTCTTTTTTCCCTGCTAGACATGGTGGAGAAATAATGCCAAGTACTGGAGAAGCCATGTTACACCATAAGTTGAAACCCATGTATTACACAACTGGAAGAAAGAAGCCAGGGTTGGTACTAACATACTTAATTATTTATTTTGTTGGTGTTGTTATTGTTGTTGTTTTTATGGCTCAGACTGTGATAAGAGAGAAAAATAAATTGTCTATTTTTTTTTTAGCAAAAAAAAGAAAACCTTTTTCTTAACTTTTTACATTAGTCTCATGCAATATTTGTCCTTTTGTGATTTGCTAATTTCATTCACCATAATGTCCGCCAGGTTCATCCATGTTGTGAGGTGTTTTGCAGATTCATCATTATTCTTCAGTGTTGCATAGTATTCCATTGTGTGTATGTACCAAAGTTTGTTAAACCATTCTTCTGTTGATGGGTCCCTAGGCTGTCTTATCTTTTTGATGTGTCTTGTACACAGCATATTGAAGGTTCCAGTTTTCTTATCCATTTTGCTGTCTGTCTCTTGACTGGTGCATTCAATCCACTTATATTCAGTATAATTATCAACAGGTATGAAGTAACTGTGTGATTTCTTGTGGTGCTGCTGGCTGGTTTCTTTGTTTCACATAATTTTCTGTGTTCATTTTGTTTGTGGGTTTTCTTTTCATTTTCTTCATTTCTGTTGTTTTAATGTTTACTATAGCTTTCTGGTTTTCCTCTTTTTTATTTTGATGTGCAGGTGTATTCCTTTTCTTTGAGTTTATATCCTGTAATTTATTAATTTTTCCTCTAAATAAAACAGTCTGTTTTTTCTTGAAATCTACCTGACTTCCATTTGGGAGTTCTGTATCTATACCATTCCCTCCTTTTGATTTGTAGTTGACTTTATTATAAATTATTATCTTGCATTCCCTGTGTTCAGACTTGCAGGTTTGCTTTACTTTAAATACTTCTATAACTGTATTGAGTTCTGGGCAGTATTGTCATGTATGACAATCTCAGGTTGTTGTCTGCTGTTGTTGGTTCTCAACATCCTTTAGCATTTTTTGTAAAGTTGGCCTGGTCATTAAAAATTCCTTTAATTTCTGTTTATCAGGAAATCAGGAAATGTCCTATTTTCATCATCCTATTTGGGGGATAGCTTGCAGGTTATATGATTCTTGCTAGGCAATTTTTTCTTTCAGAGTTTTGTACCTGTCATCCCATTGTCTTCTTGTCTGTATGGTTTCTATTGAGAAATCAGAGCCTAGTCTTATTGGTTTTCCTTTGGAAGCAATTTTTCATTTTTCCCAAGCTGCCTTCTGGATTCTTTCCTTGTTTGGGGAAGTTTGATTATGATATGTGTTGGTGATTTTCTTTAGGGATCTATCCTGTTTGGGGTTTGTCCAGCTTCTTGTATGCTTATCTTCTAGTGTTTCATGATATTAAGGGACTTTTCTTCCCAACAATTCTCTGACAGTTTTCTCTGTGTTTTTTATTGTCTTTTCTTTTTCTGAAATTCTGATTACCCATAAGTTATTCCTCTTCATGGTATCCCACAAAACTCTTAGACTTTTTTGGATTTTTTCATTCTTTTTTCTGATTCTTCTTCTAGCATAATAGTATTGAGAGATTTATCTTCAAGTGCACTAATTCAAGCTTCAATTTCTTCAAATCTATTTCTTTATCCTTTTAATGTATTTTCCATTTTTGAAATCTTGGTATTCATCTTGATTTCATATTGCAAGTTTTGTATTATTTTAACATTTGCATGTATTTTGTCTGTTTGTTCTTATAGTGTTTTCCTGAATTCTTCTAAAAAAATTTTTGTGTTCCCTTGCTTTACTCAGTCTTTCTCACAATGCTTTGAAGTTACCTAATATCATTCGTTGGAATTATTTTTCAGTTAGTTCCATTTACTTTTCTTCCCCAGAACAGTTTTCTGTCTCTGAATCGTGATCATATGTTTGAGGCATTCTCTCTTGTTTCTTTGTATGAGTTAAAATTTTCTCTTGTCTCTGGGGCATTGTGGGGCTGTAATATTTGTATTTAATTGATGATTGTGTGTTGGTGTGTTCCTAAGCTTTTACCAATTGCCTCTTGTGGGTGTAGTTAGAGAATGGATTCCTGTATACTCTTCTTATTTGCCGTTCATGCACCTCAGCTTAGGACAGGTTTGGCTGGTGTTTGCTGCTGTCTATCATTTATCAGGTAGTATAGGAGCTGGGCGTCCTGGTGTGGCACTGTGGGTTAATGCGCCAGACTGCAAAGCCGTTTGAACTGCAAGGTCAGTGGTTCAAGCTCACCAGCTGCTCCTCAGAAACCCTGTACAGGGTGGCTATGGGACGGAATTGACTCAACAGCACTTAACAACAGCAATAGGAGCTGGAATTAGCTCTTTCCCAGTAGGTGGAGCTGCAGAGAATACAGTTGTGGCTGGGCTGTATGGGCATAGTTACATGTTGGGTGGGAATTAGGAAGCTGCCCTCTTCTCCCCCAACACACAAGAAAACAAAACAATAAACAAATAAGGAATCAACAATGGAAAGAGAAAATAATAAGGGAAAAAATAAATTTAAACAGGCAACAACCATAAATAAAGACTATAATAACTATAAAGACGAAAGAGGAACAGGGAAATAGAGCTATAGAAGAATGAAATAAGAGAAAAAAGAAAAGGAAGAAAAATTTAAGATCACTTAAGAATAAACAAAAAGAGAAAAGAGGGACAATAAAATGGAATTATAGAAAAGAAAAATAAAAGGAATTATAGAAAAGAAAAATAAAAGGAATTATAGAAAAGAAAAATTTTAAAAAAGGAAACAAAAGGAATAAATTAAACATTTAGAAAAAACATGGAGAAGAAAGATGAAAAGAGAGAGTAATAAAGAAAGAGCAAATGGAGGGAAAAAACAAGAGGGGAAATTAAATAAGAAGGAAAACCAAAAGCAGAAGAAGAAAGGATAAAATTCAAGGGAATGGAAAGAGAAAACAAAGGAGGATAAAGAATAAACAAGAAGAATGAAACAACAAAAGGAAAAATAAACAAACCCCCAAATAAAAATTAAAAAATGAAGAAGCAGTGCAGCTGTTGGACCCAGAGTAGAGAAATCCCTTTAGGGCTCCTACAAGCCAAGGAGCTCACCAGGTAGGTATGGAAGGGATGTGACATCTGGGTTCCTGGCCCTAGATTCAGTTCCTATTGGCCTTGGTGTTATCTATGTTCAGGGCACTCAGTCCAGAAGTAGTTTGTGGAGACCCTTGATGCAGCTGGTTTCACTGTCTATTGGGAATAAAGAGGAGCTAGGGGCAGGGTGACTGGTTAAATACTGATCTGGTGGCTCTCCAGGTTCTGTAGGTTTAGAGTAGATCCCTCCTGAATCCTGGCACCAAGGCCTCACAGCTGCCATCCACCTCACTGGTGTGACTCCCAACTTCCAGACAGCAGGGTATTCACTAGGGAGTATGAGGGTGGGAGATGGCCATGTCTTTTCTGGAATCACATCTTTTCTGTGGCCTGTGTGAATCTGCTCTGCCAGGTCTCGTTCTGTTGCCAAAGCAGCTCGAAAGATGGTTGCTCTTCATCTTGCTGGTTGTTCATTAGTCAGTCTCCCTCTCTTGCTGTCCCACTCAGCTTCTCCTGCCAGCAAGCACCCAATCCACTTCTCTAACCTTTCTTCTGAACTTCAGGGTTTTAGGATTTTCACCTGTGTCTGTTTCATTTGGGTGTGGTACTGTAGGATAAGCAGTGGACCGCAAGGTTCAAACTCACCAGACACTTCTCAGAAACGCTACACAGGATCGCTGAGTCAAGATCTACACAAAGGCACTTAACAGCATCTTTGTTGTAGAGGATCCATGTAGTGCTTCTGCCTAGTACTCTATCTTGCTAGAACTCCCTGAAAGCAGATTTGTATGAAGGTAAAAATACCCACAACAATCAAGATGACTCAAAACAAAGTATATTAATTCATTGCTTTACTTCTCTTAAATTTGGGATACACAGGAAACATACTTTTTCCTCATGGCTAATTTAAGAATTTCCCTATATGCTTCATAGGATTTTCTGTCCTTTCAACAACAAGCAAAGGATACTGTAACTTATTTCAAGAGAACTCACCAGCTACTCCTTGGAAACCCTACACAGGGCCACTGTGGGTCAGAACCGACTTGATGGCACTTAACAACAACAACAAATTCAGGTTTGGTCATAAGTGTAGACTTATAATACCATTTTATAAAGATGAATTACTGTATATACTATCACAAATAATAAATTATCCATATATTTACCATATGTTTGGAAGAAGTGCATCCAAAGTGCTCCTTGAAGGCCAATATGGCTAAACTTCATCTCTCATACTTTGGACGTGTTGTCAGGAGGGAATAGTCGCTGGAGAAGGATGTCATGCTGGGTAAGATGGAGGGTCAGAGAAAAAGAGGAAGACCCCCCAATGAGATGGATCGGCCAGGTGGCATCATTGATGGCGTCAAGTGTGGCAGCAGTAGTGAGGTTGGCCCAGGATAGGACATTGTTTCGTTCTGCTGTGCATGGGGTTGCTATGAGTTGGTTCTGACTCGATGGCACCTGACAACAACAATAACATGTTTACCAGATATGTTTACCCTATCTTGAAGAACATTCACAGTATTTATTTAAAACGACAAATGTATTATGAGCCCACTTATATGAGTTATCTAGAATAGACAAGTTTGAAGAAACCAAAGTAGTTACCTGTGATAGGCAAGAGGCATGGGAAAAAGGAACTCATTGCTATGGGACACTTGGAAATGATAGTGGTAATAGCTGAGAAACATGATCAACATAATTAATGTCACTTAATTGTACATACAAGAAATATTAAAATGGCAAATGTTTTGTTATATATTTACAAAAAAACAAATTTAAGCAGTAAGAATAGAAAACCAAAATTTTCCAAAAGAACCTATGTACTTGCATAGTCACCTGAAAAGAGGCTTTGTAGGCCTCTTCTTTGGACATATTATTAGTAGGAACCAGTTACTGGAGAAGGGCATCATGGGTTGTAAAGTGGAGGATCAGGGAAAATGACGAAGAACCCCAATGAGGTGGATTAGCACAGTGGCAGCAACAATGGACACAAATTTGACAACTGGGAGGATGGTGCAAGATTGAGCAGTGTTTCCTTCTGTTGTGCATATGGTCGCTATGAGTCAGAACCAACTCAATGGCAGCTAGCAACAACAGGAAAATAATTAAGCAAGAAAATAGAGCACTGTCTGTAAAGAAAGTGTGATCCAACAAACTGCTAAGATGTCATTTCAGAACAAAGGCAAATGGCATACATTCTCAAACATGAAAAAGCACAAGGAATGTAGTATCCATGAATCCTTGATAAAAAAACAAAACACAATGCAACCTAGCTTAGGCAAAAGGGATAATTTATTGTCTGATGGGAATGCTGGTAGCTCATGCACAATTGGATGTAGAAGTTCAGACAATATAATGATTTCTATCTCTCTCTGTGTATGTCTTCTTCCCCTAGCTTTCCTGTGACTTAGATCCAGTCTCTCGCTGTTGTTGTAGTTAGGTGTCCTCGAGTCAGTTCTAATCATAGCACCCCTATGTACAACAGAATGAAACACAGCCCAATCTTGTGCCATCCTCACAATTACTGCTACGCTTGAGCCCATTGTTGCTGCCACTGTGTTAATCCATCTTGTTGAGAGTCTCCCTCTTTTTTGCTGTCCCTCCACTTTATCAAGCATGATGTTCTTCTTCAGGAACTGATCCCTCCTGAAATATATCCAATATATAAGAGATGCAGTCTGGTCATCCTGGCTTCTAAGGAGCATTCTGGTTGTACTTCTTCCAACACAGATCTGATTGTTCTTCTGGCAGTCCATGATGACTTTGATACTTTTCTCTAACACCATCAAATGCATCAGCTCTTCAAAAGTCTTCTTTACTCATTGTCCAGCTTTCTAATGTACATGTGGCTATTGAAAATACCATGGCTTGGGTCTGGCACACCTTAGTTCTCAACTGGCATCTTTGTTCTTTAACACTTTAAAGAGGTCTTCTGCAACAAATTTGCTTCATGCAATATGTCATGTAATTTCTTGACTGCTGCTTCCATGAGTGTCAATGGTGGATCTAAACAAAATGAAGTCTTTGACAACCCATACTAAAGATTGTGGTCTTTGATCTTCAGCTGTAAATATTTTAAGTCCTTTTCATTTTCATCAAGAGAGTTGTATCATCTGTGTATCACAGGTTGTTAATGAGTCTTCCTCCAATCCTGATGTCATGGTCTTCTTCAGATCATCCAGCTTCTTGAATCATTTGCTCAGCATACAGATTGAATAAATCTGGTGAAGGAATACAACTCTGGTGCACATCTTTCCAGTCTCTCTCTACTTAATGGTAAAGACTGTTGCTGGAAGCTCTAGGCCTTCATTGTCCTTAAATGTCATGATCCCAGACAAAGAAGACTACATATGCATGTGAAAGATGGACAATGAATAAGAAAGACTGTAGAATTGATGCATTTGAGTTAAGATGTTGAGAAGAATATTGAAATTACCATGGATTTCCAGAAGAACAAACCAATTTGTGTTGGAAGAAGCACAGCCAGAATGCTCCTTAGAAGCCATACTCATACTTCATACTTCAGACATGTTATCAGGAGGGACCAGTCCCAGTAGAATAATGTTACCTATTAAAATGAAAAAACTTAACACTTCTAGTATACTGGATTATGTGCTAGGTTGCTAACAGCAAGGTCAACTGTGCAAATCTACCATTTGATCCATGGGAGAAAGATGAGAATTCCTGCTCCTGTAAATAAATATTTACAGCATCAGAAACCTTAAACAGGGATGCTGTGTGTTGAAATAGACTTGAAGGCATACAGCCACCGCCACCACCACCATCAAAATGAAAAACTGAATTATTAATTGTAACTAATGAATCTAAGCATTTAAAGCAAATATTACTTAACCAAAGATAAAGTTTTAAATATTTTAATTGAAATTGTATCAAATCATTTTATAAAAATATAACTTTATAATTATAGCAACACCTGGTGTGGCGCTGTATGATTACAACAAGGTCAGCAGTTCAAATCCACCACCTACTCCTAGGAAACCATATACAGGGTCAATATGATTTGGAACTGAGCCAATAGCACTTAACAACAACAACAACAAAGCCTAGCTAGTTAATATAATGTAAAAATTATATAATATAATGCAAAAAAAATCACACCTCACACAAGTTACAACTAAATCCACATATATACAAAATTAAGAGTGATGTTGTTTAATATTGCAAAATGTTGCAAGACCAGCATGTTCAACTGTGGCAAATAATGTACTAGTGAGTGCTTCTGGAAGAACAAATGGGAATCCAAAGAGAAATAAGTAAATGGATGTTTGACACTTTGAGGAAATAGTGTTTCATTATTCAAGAATTTATTGTATTCATGCTTCGTTGGACTTAAGTTAATTATATCTTTTATCTAAGTGCTGCTGCTGCTGCTCAGTTCTCTTCACACTTACCAAACAATGTTCATCTCCAATGTAGTCAACGATACAGCCAATACACTTCATGACATTCAGACGTTGAAACTTTTTGTCTTGAAAATCTAGTACCAGTGATATGAAGAAACATTTCTCTGGGGCCTGAAGGGTGTTAAATCCATAGAATGGGTAGTTAGGGCTTCAAGCCATACTGTGCCAGCATTGGGCCCCAGGTTCCTAGTGACAAAGCTCTTTTTCTGAGTGTCGTCTGGTGCACTAATTGTACGTATGTGTTTTTGATATGTGGGACTGTCAACAGCCTGAGGTTCATGACAGGAGGGAATACCATCTAAGGGTAGTTCTCGATGGTAATCTTCAGCTTAAAAACCTCATGTTCTACCCAGGAGATGCCCAAATAAAATCCTGTATCAATGTAGTTCTTCATCCTAAATGTAGCTACTCATATCACAATCTAAATCTATAATCTACAGTCTCTGACAGTCCAAGAAGATAGTGAAACATTATGTGGGAGTTATTAAGAATAGTGTGTTTGTCCTCTATTAGAAAAAGACAAACAACTCAATTTAAAAATGGGTAGAGGACACTCCCAGTCACCTCGCCCACAGCAGGAACTGAAACTGAGTGTGGCAGGAGCCCCGCATGCACAAGGTTCCCCTCTGACCTCAGCATTCTCATCTGCTGCTGATGATTCACTCTTCTGTTGGGGTCCTCATCCCCTGGCTTCAATGACTAGCCTCCCAATCATGTCAGGAGAGAAAGAACTGATGACCACCCCAATCCTATAGGCCACTGAGACCCTGTCCCCAGAAGCTGAAGTCAGCATAGCACTCATTGTGTGTCATCACTGTGGTCTTTCTCACACTGCTCTTGGTTGTGGTCTCACTTCTTTTACCTGTACAAGAATAAAGGTACCTAACACAACAACAATGTCACCTATGAACCAGCAGGTAGTGATCCCAGCACCACCCTCCAAATGGAAAGTACAGGAAAAAGGAGGAAAATTTAGTGACTTCCAGGCTCCAAGAAGTTTATCTTATGCTCCCACACTAACACATGGATGGTTTATTAGGTGAAAGTTTTATCTGATGCCAGTAAGAAGCATTGGTTGATATGGGCAAATCTGACCTTCCTCCAAGACATAGACCCACCTGTCAATATCACATGACACCATAGACATGGAGAAAGCAACTTATGATATATTTAGCTAGGCCTTCATAACACAGCTGGTATTACATAATACAGTGACTGGCCACTGACAAAGTGGGGCTATACCAAGAAACATTTGAGTATGTGCCCAGTCATTTTTACTTTGTTCATAGGTTGAGGGAAAGGAGAAGAGAGTTAGGGTTGCTGGATGCTCCACTTTTGCCCCACTCCCAAACCTGGTTAGCTGGTGATAGATAGACCCAGATAAGATACTGTGCATAGTTCTTCCTAGAGGCTGGAACCATGGTGAAAGACCAGAAGTAGGAGACCATGGAGACCTGACCTCCTCTTGAATGTGCCGTATACTTTAATCTGAGCCCTTCTTGATCATATTCACAAACCACCTCATAACTTGTACTATTTTTATCAGAATTAAACATTTGCATCAAGTGGGAAAAAAAAAAATGGGCAGAAGACATGAACAGACACTTCACCAAAGAAGACATTCAGGCAGTTAACAAACATATGAAGAAATGTTGTGATCATTAGCCATTGTTGATTCATGCCGTCAGGTTGACTCCTATTCATAGCAACTAACACAGGGTTTCCAAGGAGCAGCTAGTGGGTTTGAACTGAAAAACTTGTGATTAGTAATGCAGTGCTTAACCTACAGAGTTACACCAGGACTCCCATCATTGTTTATGCATCCCATTTCATTTTTGACATTTTCCAATTTTCCTAGATTCATACTTCATACATTCCTCCATGTTCCAATTATTAATAGATATTTAAAGCTGTTTCTCTTCATTTTGAGTTGTGCCCCATCATCAAATGAAGGTCCCGAGGGCTTTACTCCCACGGGCTTTACTCCATTCATGTCATCATGGTCAACTTTACTTTGAGGCTCATTTTCCGGCACTCTATCTGACAGTGTTTCTCTGCTATTCATAAGGTTTTCAGTGACTAAATATTCGGAAGTAGTTCGTCACTTCTTCTTCATCTGGAAGCTAGTCTGAAACCTGTCTGTTTTCATCTAGTCTGTCTTCATCTGGAAGCTCATCTGAAACCTGTCCACCATGTGTGACCCTGCTGGTATTTAAAATACTGGTGGCATAGCTTCCAGAATCAACAGTGTTCTTTGAGTAGATACATACACAGATACACAAGCTGAATTGAAATGGAAGAAAGAGTGGGAATATACCCAAATATTTATAAGGATTTAAAAGATCTTTGTACCTGGATCTTTACCTTTTTGCAAACACATCTGTGAATGTGGTGGAAACTTTTTATATATTATCAAACATCTTAAGGCAAAGAATTCCTGGGCCTAGGGGCTCAGGACCATAGTCTCAGAGGACTCGATAGTCAATTGGCATAACATAGTCCCCAAATACAATGTTCTACATCCAACTATCATAAGTAGCCTCTGAGATCTTAAAAGCTCATGAGCTGTCATCTAAAGTGCAAATATCAGTCTCTCCATGTATAGAAAAAAGAAGGGTGATGAAACTGAAGATGCTTGGAATCAAATTGTCGAATGGATCACTGGAACAAGTGAACATCAGTCATCATGACTCTAAGACCTGTAGAACCAGATAGTGTATGGCTACTACTAACAATTGCTCTGAAAGGAAGGTTCTAGATAGAATGGGAGAAAATATGGAAGAAAACTCAAAATTACAAACAAACAAAAAAGACCTGGCTTCCTGGTCAGAAAGAGACTGGGTGAATGTGATATTATGACCCTCTTCCACCCTTCAAGTCTGGAATAGCTCAACTTGCAACAAGTGGTAGATAGGCAGGGACAGCAACACTAGTAAGTTCTGATCACCATAGAATGGTCAATCATTTAAGATTAAAGGACAACATTTACCTAAGAACAAAGCTGAAAAGTGATGGGAAGACTGTTGAATGGAAATAGTAGCCACAGGGAGGATGTGGTATAACCATTGCTGTATGGAGGGAATTGCAATCAGTAAGAGGACACAAAATGTATGATTTCTTAAATGTAAAAATGATAATCTTCTCTGTAAACTCTAACTCAATTCTCCATAAAAAGAGTGTACTTGTGTTACATTCTTACTGCTGTTAGAGGAAGTTTTATTTATTGTTTTGAAGATGAGAAAACAGATTGTTCTCTTACACCCATTAAAAGTATTTAAAAACCCAGAACACTTTGTATAAAATGTGCTTTCCTTGGCACACAATCCCTTGCGCTGACTCTGCTTCAGATCCTAAAAGATTAGGACATTGTTGTTGTGTGCGCTTGAGTGGATTCCAACTCATAGTGACTCAATATGATAGAGTAGAACTCATCCACAGGGTTTGCTGGCAAAGGACAAAATGTGTGGTAAAGTATGTTGTTGTTGTTGTTGTTAAGTGCCGTTGAGCTGATTCCAACCCATAGCGACACTGTATAGGGTTTCTAAGGAGCAACTGATGAGCTTGAACCACCAACCTTGCAGTTCAAACAACTTTGTAGTCTGACACACTAGCCCACAGCACACACAAGGACTCCTTGGTAAATTATGGGATCATTCTAAAAAAGAGGAAGAACCCCAATAAGATAATTAATGAAGTGACTACTACAATAAGCCCAAACATTGTTGTTGTTGTTGTTAAGTGCCGTCGAGTCGGTTCCGACCCATAGCGACCCTGTACAGGGTTTCCGAGGGTGTAAATCCTTACGGGAGTAGAAAGCCTCATCTTTCTCCCGCGGAGCGGCTAGTAGTTTCGAACCGCTGACCTTAAGGTTCGCAGCCCGATTCGAGCTCAAACATAAAAACAATTAAAGATGATTCAAGACCTAGCAGTGTTTTGTTCTGTTGTGCACACAGTCAGTGTGAGTCAGAACCAACCGGACAGCACCTAACAACTATAATCTTTATAGAAGCATATCGCCAGATCTCTTATCCCAATGAGTCACTGGATGGAGTTGAACTGCTGACGTTTGGGTTAGCAGTTGAGTGCTTAACCATTCCTCCGTCCAGTGCTCATATAGGATGACTGCTGTGGTTGTTAGATGCCATGGAGTCAACTCTGACTCATAGTGAACAAATGTACAATAGAATGAAACACTGCCCAGTTCTGTACCATCCTCACTCCACTGCTGCTGCCACTGTGCCAGTCCATCTCATTGAAGGTTTTCCTCTTTTTCACTGACCTTCCACTTTACTAAACATGATGTCCTTTTCCAATGACTAGGCCTTCCTGATAACATGTCCAAAGTATGAGATGAAGTCTCAGCATCCTTGATTTTAAGGAGTATTCTAGTACTTCGTCCAACACATATTTGTTGTTCTTCTAGCAGTCCATGGTACTTTTAATATTCTCCTCCAACACCATAATTCAAATGAATCAATTTTTCTATGGTCTTCCTTATTCATTGTCCAACTTTCACATGCATATGAGGCAACTGAAAATACACTGGCTTGGGTCAGGTGCACCTTAGTCCTCAAACTGATATCTCTGCTTTTGAACACTTTAAAGAGGTCTTGTGCAATAGACTTGCCTAATAAATCCACCATTTGATTTCTTGACTTCTGGTTCCATGAGTGCTGATTGTGGATCCAAGCAAAATGTAGCCTTTGAAAACTTCAGTCTTTTCTCTGTTTACCATGCAGTGATTTATAGGTCCATTTGTGAGGATTTTCATTTTTCTTTATATTGAGATAAAATCCATATTTAAGACTGTTGTCTTTGATCTTCATTAGTAAATATTTCAAATCTTCTTTTTCAGCAAGCAAGGTTGTATCATCTGTATATCACAGGTTGTTTATGATTCTTCCTCCAATTCTGATATCACCTTTGTCTTCATATCATCCAGTTTCTTGGATGATTTATTGGGCGTACAGATTAAATAAGTATGGTGAAAAGAAACAACACTGACATGCACCTTTCATTCATTATTCCTTTGTCTATTCGAATGACTGCCTCTTGGTCTGTGTTCAGATTCTCCATGAGCAGAATTAAGTGTTCTGAAATACCCATTTTTTTGCAATGTTATCCATAGCTTATCATGACCCACACAGTCAAAAGCCTTTGCATAGTCACTAATGCACAAGTAAACATCTTTCTGATATTCTCTGCTTTTAGCCAAGATCCATCTGACAACAGTAATGATATCCCTAGTTTTGAGTTCTCTTCTGATTCCAGGTTGAATTTCTGGCAGTTCCCTTGCAGCAGTTCTGTTGCAGCAGTTTTTTAAATTCAGAAAAATTTTACTTGCATGTGCTATTAATGATATTGCTTGATGATTTCTACATTCTGTTCAGTCACCTCTCTTTGGAATGGGCACAAATATGTACCTCTTGCAGTTGGTTGACCAGGTAACTACCTTCCGAATTTCTTGTCATAGATGAGTGAGCTATCCTTAATCTTTTTTCCAGGAGATATGACTCAGCCATGACACAATAATTCTCTTAATCTGCTCTCATTTTCTTTTTATTTCCTTTCTTCAGGAGTTATCTTCTTAGTTTTCTAGTGCTGCTGTAACAGAAATACTACAAGAAGATTGCTTTGACCAACAAATTTATCTGTTACAAATTTATCTTAGAGGGTAAAGTCCAAATTCAGACCATTTGTTTTGTCTTGTGAAAGTTACTTGTCACCTTTCAGCATCTTGTTGTTGATAGCTGTCAAATTGGTTATGACTCATACTGTTGTTGTTATGTGCTGTGGAGTTGGTTCCAACTCATAGTGACCCTGTAC
>NW_006408683.1:735043-736636 GCF_000296735.1 Chrysochloris asiatica
TATGTCTTGACATCAATTGTTTACTATAACTAGAAGCTTCAGAGTACAGGGACTTCAGATTCAAAGGATGCACTCCACCCCTTGTACTTCTTTCTTGGTGGTTGTGGGTGCTTCTTTCTAGGTTCATGTCTCTTTCTCCTTATCTCTTGTAAGATAAAAGTGTTACATGCCACATCCTTGGAAATTCCCCATACATTTAATCAAAGTCCTGGTGGAATTAAGGATGCTATATCCCACCATTATGGAGTTGCACATAGGATAAGTATTGGATTGAAAGATCAGTTTGAAACACAAGACCAATGTTTCAAACTCACCAACTGCTCCTTTGGAACCCTATACACGTTTGCTATGAGTCAGAATCAACTTGACAGCATTTTAACAACAACAACAATCCCACCTTTATCTTATCATTATTACATCAGATCTCATCATGGGGGGGTCATCACATAACTGCCAAACCACTGAGAATCATGATCCAGCCAAGCTGACACATTTTTTTCATGGGCACAATTAAGTCCATGGCAGCTTCCTATGTGATTTTGGGAAAGTTACTTAATCTCTCTGTGCCTTCATTTCAGCTTTTGTAAAATGAAGATGAATATGACTACTACAGGGAGTTATTATGATAGTTAGTGAAATTATCTTTGTGATCTGTATACATCACTGCTGTTATTATTGTGGTGGGAGTACTGGACTATAATCCCTCCACTTCCCTCTATAAAAACAAACCGAATTGAATTTGGACTCTTTGCCAAAGTAAAAAAGTCAGGTGTCATTAAAGATCTATGTTGCTGTTTTATAATTCAGGTAGGGTTTGTGGGGAACAAGAAGAAACCAAACTTGCTTCTCACCAGTGTGGGCTCACTGACTCTGAAAGTGGTTTGGACTCCTTCAAAACTGAGAAAATAATTCCCCTTTATATATTATTTCAGAATCACATGACAGTAGACAGCAACTGTGGCCATATAACCAAGCCACAGCCATACCTTCTACAACCCCATCAGTTGATCAAGAGTCAATACTATCTGCAGCAATGACTACAACTAACATCTGCTATCACCACTCTGAACTGAACTGTGCAGTGAACAAAGAGTCTCATCTCCTGATCACACCCACAAGGTGGTAATTGGTGAGTGCCTAAGAATACAGCAGCACACATTCTTCAACTTAATACAACTACAACAACGGCACAATGCCTAGAAAGTAGCAGAAATTTTATGTTCACCTAAAGAAACAAGACAGAGTAACTCAAACAAATGACCAAGAGGCAGAGCTAGAAAATACTTTGTGGGATAAAAGGCAAAGGAACTACCTTAAAAAGAAGTCAGGAGAATGATATCATGGTACCTCCAAATATTTCACAGAAAAGTTAAGGAAAATAAGGAAGAATTCCAAAAGTGGCACAGAACAATCAAACAAAATAGACACAGCATTAGAAACCAGGCAACACTTGCAAACAGAAATCCAGATGATCAATACTAAGCAATCAAAAATGGACAATGCCAATGTTTATAGCAGCAGAAGATATATGCACACCAATGTTTATAGCAGCACTATTTACAATAACAAAAAGATGGAGACAGCCAAAGTGCC
>NW_006408683.1:738321-748030 GCF_000296735.1 Chrysochloris asiatica
ATGTAAAGGTGGATGTTTTATAGCAAGTAGGGAAGTGATTAACTTTTCAGTCTAGGAGCGGAGGTCCCTAGGACCATCAAGGGAGAAGAGCAGAGACCGGGACCCTACCCAGAGAAGCAGTGATGCCTGAAATGGAGCCAGGGATGATGACGTGGAGAGATGGAGCAGCTGGAGACTTGAGATCCAGAGAGGGAGAGTGATTGTGTGCTGAAGACCTGGGGGGTACGGGGAAAGGATTGCATGGAGGGGATTGTAACCATGGCAATGAGACGATATATGACAGAATGAATGTAAGGCTGATGTTCTCCCATGTAAACTATCACATAATTCACAATAAAACATTAAAAAAAAAAAAAGGACAATGCCTTGAAAAGGCAAAAGAGTAGAACTGAATCAATGGAGCCAGAATTAACAAGTTTGAAGATAAATCTCTCAATACTAGTAAGATAGAAGAATAATCAGAAAAACAGAATGAAAATATCTGAAGAAAGCCTAAGATTCATGTGGGAGAACATGAGGAGGAATAAGCTGTGGATGACTGGAATTCCAGAACAGGAAGAGACACCACAGAAAAGACAGTCAAAGAACTGCTGGAAGAAAATTTCCCTAACTTCATGAAAGACAAGATAAAAAGCATTCAAGAAACTGAACAACCCCAAGTAAGATAGACCCCAAAAGAAAATCATCAAGATATACCATAATTAAATTCTCAAAAATCAAAGACAGGGAAAGAATCCTGAAAGCAGTTCTGTTAAAAGGAAATGTTACATACAAAATAAAACCAATAACATTAAGCTCTGATATCTAAGCAGAAACCATACATGCAAGAAGACAATGGAAAACAAATGCATAACCCTGAAAGAAAAAGCTGCCAACCAAGAATCATATACCCAGCAAAGCTGTCCATCAAATATGATGGCAAAATTAGAACATTTGCAGATAAGTAGAAATCAAAGGGATTTATAAAAGCAAAGCCAACTTTAAAAAATATACTAGAGGGAGTTATTTGGATTGAGAACCAATAACAGCAGACAACAATCAGAGATTGACATACATGGCAACACTACCCGGAATTCAGTCCAGACACGGAAGTGTCCAGAGTAGAACAAAACTACAAGATTGAAAATAAGGAACCTGGGATGTCACTCTAAGATCAGGACAACTACAAAGTAAAAGGAGGGAAAAAGTATAGTTACATAATTCAAGGTGGTGAGGAGGTCAGGTAGATTTCAAGATAAATCAGACTGTTTTAAAATAAGGAAGAAATTAATAAAGTACAGGGTAAACTCAAAGAAACTCATTAAACCTTCACATCAAATCAAGAAAAGGGAACTTCAGGAAGATTTTGGAAACATTAAAACTATGAAGAAATTGGCAAGAAAAAACATTTAAAAATGAACTCAGCACAGGAAAGCATGCAGAACAAAGAAACCAGCAGTACCACCAAAAAAAGCAAACAGCAAAAGGACTGCAATCAATCCATACATATTGATAATTACACTGACCATCAATGGATTAAATACACAGTTAAGAGACAGAGAGTAGCCGGATGGATCAGAAAAAAATGATCCTTTAGTAGGCTGTCTACAAGAGATACACTTACACACAAAGACAAAAATAGATTAAACATCAAAGGATGGAAAAATATACACCAAGCTAATTGCAATGAAAGATGAGTGGAAGAAGCAATATTGTCTGATAAAATAAACTTTAAGTCAAAAAACAGAATAAGAGACAAACCAGGAAAAAAAAGAGAGAGACAAAGCAGGACATTATCTGATGATTAAACAAGAAGACATAACCATAATAAATATCTATGCTACCAGTGAAAGAGCCTAAAAATATATAAATCAAACTTTATTAGAATTGAAGAAAGAAATATACAACTCTACAATAATAATGGGAGTCTTTAATACAAAACTTAAAAAAAAAAAAAAAAGCCTGAAAGAAACCCAACAAAGCCAGAGAGAAACTAAGCAACACAATCAACTTGATCTCACAGATTTGTATAAAACAGTCAACCCAACAAGAGTACAATACACATTATTTTCCAGTGCACATGGAACATTCTCCAGAATAGACCATGTGTTAGGCCACAAAGCAAGTCTTAATAAATTTTAAATAATCGAAATACTACAAAGCATCTTCTCAGATTACAATGCTATAAAAAAATTATAAATTAACAATAGGAAGATCAAGGAAATAAAATCAAATACTTGGAAACAACATTCTGCTTAAAAGCTACTGGGTAATAGAACAAATAAAAAGTGAAATTTAAAAATTCCTAAAAACAAATGAGAATGAGAACTCAGTGTCTCAAGGCCTTTGGGACACAGCAAAAGAAGTATTAAGAGGGCAATTTATAACAATAAACACACACAAACAATGAAAAAAGAAAGAAACAAAAGCAATTTATTAATACATTTCCAACAATTAGAAAAAGACCTGCAAAGTAAGCCTATAGTCACCAGCAGAAAAGAAATAATAAAGATTAGAGCTGAAATAAAAAGAATTAGAAAATGCAAAAACAATAGAAAGAATCAACAAAACAGGAAGCTGGTTCTTTGAAAGAATTAATAAAACTGAAAAACCATTGGCAAATCTAACAAACAAAAAGAGGGAAAAGACACAAATAACATGCATAAAGTCACAACAGAACCAACAGAGACACAAAGGATAAAGCAGAATACTATGAAGAGTTGTACTCAAGGAAGAGGCATGGCTTTGTGGCAGACTAGGCAGAAAAGCTGTTCAAACCCCATCAGTAAAAATAGGGAAAACCAGATGAAACAGATTCAGTGAATGGTCCTGGAACTCTGAATTTCAGATAAAAGGATAAATGAGTGGATTGAATGCTTACCAGTAGTAAGATTTGGAACAGAAGCATCAAAAGAGGTGACTTCTGATTTGGGGAAGCTAACATGGTTCCGCCACAACCATTTTGAATGAGAGTGAGTGGGTAGTAGGACAAGAGAAGTACACTCCCAGTGCAGAAACCCACCAGCAAACTGCAGAGACAAAGGTGTGAGACTTTTTGTCTTTTCCTTCTAGTCCTTTGCTTTATCTACTCATCTCTGCTCTGGTGACTAGAGGGAGACCTGTACAAGTAGACACCCCCAGGGAAGGTCCCAGAAGGATTAACACTCTGTGGAAGAAACTGCACTGTGTGCAGAAAGATCTGTGTGTGTGCAGAAGGATCTCTGCTGCAGGATCTCTGCTGATGTTTCTCTGCTGTAGGTTCTCCACTGTGCCCAGAAGGATCTGCACTGTGATGATCACTGGGTACAGAATTGAAAGAAGAGGAGACATCAGAATGAGCCTGCTCATGGAGCTTTTTCCAAATTGGGTCTGGCCAGCCCTGGGTTGCTTCTCACTAGGAGAAACAGCTGAATGGACTTGAGGGGAGAAAAAAAAAACAAAACTTGTGTTACATCATAAAGGCACCAGCGGGAGCATCATGAAATTTCTCAGATAATTTTGAAGGCAAGAGGCCATTTGTTGTTGTTGTTGTGTGCCACTGAGTCGGTTCCAACCCCTAGTGACCCTGTATAGGGTTTCCAAGGAGCAGCTGGTGATCTTGAACCACCAACCATGTAGTTCAAATGACTTTGCAGTCTGACGCATTAGCCCACAGCACCACACCAGGACTCCAAAAGTCCATTAAGTGGTGTCAAAGAATTACTCATATTTGCCCACAGTATTTTTCCCTTTTCCACATTTATTGTCATTAAGTATATTCCTTCCCCCATCTTCCCTCGCCCGGGTTTTATGACTTTTGATTATCATATTTCATCTTGTTTTTTTTATCCTCCTTCTATCTTCTGGGAGATCTTTCTCCACTTGCCTCAACCTACAAGAGACAGAAGCAGCAGACATACAGCCAAGCTATCATCTCATCCTCTAAATCCCCACCAAATGGGCAAGAGCCAATACCAGCCACTATACACAAGAGCAGCATCTACAACCAAAGCCTGCTAAAAACAGAGAAGCCCATCTCCTGATCACACCTACCAGGAGGCAATTAGAGAGTGCTTAAGAATACACCAACATACATTCATCTAATTAATAAAAATACAACAACACAATGCCTAAAAATAACAGAAAATTTCTGCTCACATGCAGAAACAAGACAGACGAGCACTAACTTTATATGGAAGGGAAAGAGGCTTTGGATAAGCAAAGCACTGCTTAAGAAGAACAAAGATGGAGGCCTGTCACTCCCTGATCTCAAAATTTACTACACATCCACAGTGGTCAAAACAACCTGATACTGTTACAATGAAAGATACATACATCAATGGAACAGAATTGAGATTGAGAACCCAGAAATAAATCCATTCACACATATTTAACTAATCTTTGAACAAGGGGACTTTGACAGATTAAATGGAGAAGAGATAATCTCTTTAACCAATGGTGCTGGCAAAATTGGAAATGCAGTTGAAAAAGAACAAAACAAGTCCCATATCTCACACCATATAAAAAAACAAGCTTAATATAAATTAAAGACCTAAATGTAAAACCTGTAACTATAAAGTACATCAATGAAAAACAGACAAATGTAGGGACTGTAATACATGCCATACATACACTATTAAATAATGTAAAAACAAAAAACACACAAACAATAGAAGATAAAATAGATGACTGGGACTTTCTAAAATTATAAACTTATGTGCAGCAAAAGATTTCAGGTAAAGGGTAAAGATGGAGCCCACAAACTGGGGAAACCAATTTTCCAACAATCTATCAGACAAGTGACTAATCTCTAAATTTATAGATAACTACAACACTTGTATAAGAAAAAGATGAGCAACCTATTTAAAAAAAGGGGCACATGACATGAACAGACACTTTAACAAGTAATACACCCAGGCAGCCAACAAATATATGAATGTTGACTATCATTAGTCATTGTTGCTGTTGTTGTACTTATTGTTGTTGTTAAGTGCCATCTAGTCAGTTCTGACTTGTGGCAACTCTGTATAGGGTTTCCAAGGAGCAGCTGGTGAGCTTGAACTGCTGATCTTTTAGTTCAAACTGACTTGCAGTCCAGTGCTTATATGACAGTGCCACACCAAGAGTCAGTCATTAGAGAGATGAAAATCAAAACAACAATGAGATGTCATCTCACACCAGCATTAACAGTGAAGTTCAAAATACAGAAAATGATAAATGCTGGTGAGGGTATTGAGACCCTCCTACCTCACTACATGACTGTAAACTGGTTCAATCACTCTGCAAAACGGTATGGCACTTAGTCAGAAAGTTGAAAATATAAGTACCTTATGACCGAGCAATCCCTCTACTTAGTATATATCCACAAGAAATATGAGCCAGTACACAAGTATGCACACCAATATGCACACCAATACTCATCATAGCATTATCCACAGTAACAAAAAGATGGAGACAGCCTGAGTGCCCACAATGGAAGAATGGATAAACAAACTTTGGTACATACACACAATGGAATCCTATGCAACACTGAAGAATAATGATGAATATGCATAACATCTTATGAGACGCTATGGCATGGATGAACCTTGAGGACATTATGCTGTCTAAAATTAGTGAATCACAAAAGGACAAATATTTCATGAGAACATTACTGTAAAATCTTAAACATTTTCCATACTAAAAGAAACATGCTTTGATGCTTACCAGAGGTGGGAAAGAGGGGAGAGTAATTCACTGGCTACAGGGTAGATACATGTTAGCTCAGGTGAAAGGTAGGACAATATACAAGGAAGGGAAGGGAAATGCACAAGAAAAGGGAAGGTGGCAAATGAACAATAAAGATAGGGGAATACTTAGGAAAGTAGGAATGGCCTGTCGGGGACTGGCTTCGACATAGTTGTGTTGTTCACGAGTGTTTGGTTCATGAGGAGGGGATATCTGCGGTGAAAGGGATAGCAAAAGAATACACAAAAAGACAGAAAGAGGGGGACAAAGAGGCACCCCGAAACCAGGATGGTTGCATTACTGGTGTCCGGCAGCTCTGGCGCGGTGAACATATTAGCCATAAGGGCAGTAAGGTCCTGTATGGTAAACATCTTAGCTGTGCCTGTAATGCACGCCTTGCTAGCTGTAGTGCACTCTTTCACTGCCTGCCTGTAATGCACACCTGGGCCGGCCTGCATCTCCATTTTATTTAGGGGAAGAGCTTCACACTAAGCTGGGAGGGACTAAGACAAGGTACAGCTAACATCAGTAATTTTCCCGATATTCAGGTAACTTTACATCGAGCTTCGCTGGTTCGAATCCCAGGCCCACAACTTGGTTTCTCAGGTCAATTAACATATCTATAGCCCCTGAGCTCAGTTGGGGGAAGGTGAGAGGGAAGGACAAAAGGCTTGGGAGGAGTCCCGCTGCTTTGGCTTCCTGAGCCAGGTTTTCAGGAACTTGGCTGAATAACCTGCACCTGGGACAGATTTAGGGAGGATGTCTTTTTGTCTATAGAACAAAGAACCAGGAAGTAGCTAAGCTATTTTCAGTTAATCCTTTGGAGAAAGGCTTAACCTTGAAACCTTTACAGTCTCGGCTTTAGGAAAATATTACATTTATCTGTGGATATTAAGGGCTCATATTTGGAATTAAATAAAAAACATAACTGAACACTAAGATGAAAAACAATTTGCCGTGGCTGCCAGTGGCCAGAATTTGTTCCTCAGAGCCTGCGGCCTGTATAGTCGACACAGTCTGCAACAATGGCCTGGGTGGGATAGAGGTAAATAGTGATTTATACACAGCCTTTAGACACAGTGTTCTGTATGTATATACATGGATAGAGACATAGGATGAATTGGGTAAAGGAGAGGAAATATGTTTATGTGTTTGACTGTCTTGTGGATATTGGTTTTCCCTTCCTACTACTATAATAGACAGTTATGTATGATAGAGAAGAATGTTGAGAATAATGACAATAGAAAGCTTCTAAGCTCACTTTCAGCCTATACCTGATTGGATTTTCTAAAAGGGGAGTTAGAACTTGCATGGGCAAATGGGCTTTTTGTAGAATATGGGGCCTTAGAGAGCATCCTGAGCCCCATCCAAAACCTTCTGAGTTGAGACATTCCCACTTGAAAAGACATGTAGACCAAATTAGAACTGGTGGGAAAACTGAAGATTCTTATTGAAAGAAAGACCTGGGGTGGGGGAATGTATATATATATATAGGACTGTTTCGCTGTTTGAATTTCAAGAAAGCGGTTTACTTTGGAAGCATCAAGGCAAGAAAAGTCAGCCCATCAGGGAAAACCCCTTACTAGGACTGAAACTCACATGGAACCCACAAGCAGTCTACTACGCTCACTGGTGACCATCTGGGTCTACTTATGAGTTGTAATGGGGAAATGCAGCAATGAAGACATGGACTGAACTTGACCATATTCCATTGGCACCCATTGACCTTGAGATGAGAGAGTCAAGAAGAAGAGCTGGCTGATCTGAAATTTAGGAAGATTTGTTAACTCCTGAGACCATGAGCAGCACTGACCAAGCCCCTGGGGGCTAGGGCTAAGTGTAAAGTGGCCAGCTGCTCTGAAGTGCAGGAAGGGGTGTGTGAACTTCCAAACTTGTAGCTAGTACCCATTTGACATATTCTACATGGCTAGTTCATCAGAACTATGTCTGAGGAAGATAAAGATGTATGGTACGGTGAACAAGTGCAGATTGCTACAAAAGACAAATTACAATTTTGCTTATGAATTCAGTGACTCAAAATTCTAACTAGAATGGAAGGATTCTTTATATCAAAGAGAAACCTTGTTTTCTCAGTGTACTTGGTTGATAGGGAAGAGAAATTTAGACACTGGCTATCAAAATTGGGCAGGGTACTATAAAGGCATGAAGTAGCTGACTTACAAGCTTTCATGAGTGTGTTTAGTTTCAGAATGAACAGGATAAGATAGAATCCCCACTGAATAGTTTCTCTCTTTTAGATGGATCTGGTGAAAGGGATTGGGGGTGATGGTGATAGGATTTCATGACTCAATTGTTAGCAATTGTTAGCTGGATTAATTGTGATTGTCACAATCATAATTGTAGAAGATTTGTAACAAAAAGAGGGGAGTACTTAATCTTTCATTTCAGGAACCAACAATCCCAGGACCATCGAGAAAGAAGAGTATGAGTGGAGTGTGAGATCCCTAGCTAGAAAGCTGTAACAGCAGATGAGGTGACAGAGGCAGTGGCAAGGAGAGAAGAGCAGTTTGGGGCTGTAAGCTAAGAAAGACTGTGTGCCAGCAGGCAAGAGGCTGGCTAACAAAATGTGCGCTTTGGACTCTTAAACGAATACATATTTTTGTTTTGAAAGTGTACATAAAATATTTTTGCTTTCTTCATTTGTGAATTATAAGATGTGAATGGGGAGCCTCAGGGAGGAAATAGAATAACTGTTGTTGTACAGAGGGGACAGTAATCATTGAAATGAAACAAAGTGCATAATTTGCTGAATATAAAGCTGATGATCTTAAACCTTCACCCAATTCACAATTAAAAGTAAAAAAAGATAGAAAGAAAGTTAGAAATACCTGTGACCCAGCCATTCCTCTACTTGATATATATCCAAGAGAAATATGAGCCAGTATATGAGCAGCATTATTCACAGTAGCAAAAAGATGGAGACAGCCTAAGTGTCATCAGTGAAAGAATGGATAAACAAACTTTGGTACATATACACAATGGAATCTTATGCTATCTTGAAGAGTAATGATGATGAATCTGCGTAACACCTCTTAACATGGATGAACCTTGAGGACATTATGCAGGATGAAATTAGTCAATCACAAAAGGACAAATACTTATGAGACAATTTTTGTAAAAGCTTAAGAAAAGATTTACACCCTAAAAGAAACACACGTTGATGCTTACCAGGGTGGGAGGGAAGGGAGAGTAATCACATGCTAGAGGGCAGATACATGTTAGCTCAGGTGATGTGGAGGGCAATATATAAGGAAAGGTAGGGAAATACACAAGAAGAGGAAGGGTGCTAGATGAACAATGAAGATAGGGGAAAAGTTACGGAGATATGCATGGCCTAAATGGAACAAGAGGCACATAGTGATTTATATGCAACCTTGGAACAACAGGGTTCTGTGAGTAGATACATGGATTGAGATATAGTCTGAATGGGTAAAGGATGGGAAAAAGTGTTTATGTGTTTGACTGTCTTGAGGCTATTGATTTCCCCTGCCTACTATTGTAAAATAGACACTTACTCATGATAGAAATAAATATTGGGAATTATGATTACAGAAAGCTCATGAACCCATCTTCAGCCTATAACTGTTTGGATTTGCTAAAGGGAGAATTAGAACTATCCCAGGAAGACAGGCTTCTTTTTAAGCCTTAGTAGAGTATGGAATCCTGAGCACCACCCAGAACCTTCTAAGTTATGACATTCCCACTTAAAAAGACATGCAGACAGGTTTTCATGGGCTAAGTGGGACAGAGATAAATAATGATGTATGCACAACCTTGGAATAACAGGGCTCTGGGATACAGCGATTAACACATGGTTGGAATGGGGGAAAGGAAATAATGTTAAGAAGCTTGGCTGTCTTTTGAATCTTGGTTTTCCTGGCATACCATTATAAAATAGACACTTGAGGGGGAGAGAAAGGAATAGCCAGAAATACCACCATAGAAAGCTTGTAAGTCCATCTTCTGCCTATAACTGATTGGAATACCTAAAATGGGGCTACAA
>NW_006408683.1:752317-755346 GCF_000296735.1 Chrysochloris asiatica
GTTGGGTCTCTGGGGTCCTGGATGTCAGCGACCGGGCTGCAGGATGGTTGGGCCTCCGGCAGGTGGTTTGCACCTCAGGCAGGCAGGTTGGGTCTCAGGGGCACTGGGCCTCAGCAACCTGGCTGTGCGGCGGGTTGGGCCTTGGGGGCCCTGGACCTTAGCGGCAGCGAGTATGTGATTTGGGCCTTGGTTGGGCCTGGGCCTTTGTGACCAGTCTGTGGGCCGGTTGGGCCTCAGGGCAGGCCTTGGCCTCAGTGGGAGTGTCTGGGCCTTGGGAGGGCCTTGGCCTCAGTGGGCAGGCTTGTGGCTTGGGCGTTCTTGAGCCTCAGTGGCTTGGCAGTGGTCTAGGCTGGGGCTGTAGAGGGCTGGGGTAATGGCTGGAGGGAGGCAGTGTCCATATTTGATGACATAAAGAATGCCTCTCTCCGTCTCTCTGCACCGTGGGTACCCCAATTTTCCTGATATCCGCGCCTATATCCCTCTCTATTTGTTCAGCTTTGTTATCCTATTCTCTGGAAATGCTGCGTCCTAAGTGGGGTTGCTCTAGCCCTGCATTCCAGTGTCTGCAGTAGGCAGAGGAACTTGCCGGTGGGCGCAGAAGCGGGAGCCATGTCCAGGCAGGCAAAAGCTTAAAATGCCTGTAATTCGTCAGCAATTTGATCTTTTAAAAAAACGAGTTCAGACTGTTGAAATATAAGATCTTACTTTTGTTCAAAGGCTGTCTGTCTGCTAGAGGTTGCCTATGTGCGATTCTGCCCCTTTTCCCCGGAGACTTCCCTACCTGGGTTGCCTGGTCAGGGAAGTGCCGTGTCACTCCTCTGGTAAGAGCTTTGAGTCTCCGCATTCATAATCAAATGTCTAGTCCATCAAATTGTAGCAATTTACACTTGAAGAACAGAAGGTTCTATTGAAAGAAACACCTGCAGAAAAAAAAAAGTGGATTGCTTGACTGTTTAAATTTCAAGCAAGTGGTTTGCTTTGGAGGCATCAAATCAAGAAAAGTCAGCCCATCTTACAGGACTGAAACTCAACGGGAATCTGAGAATAGTCTAATATGCTTACTGGCAACCACCTGAGTCTACTTGTGTATGGAAGTGGGGGTAAAGCAGCAATGAAGACATGAGCTGAGTTTGATTTCATTGGCATCTCTTGACCTTGAGATCAGGGAGAGAGAGACGAAGAGGTTGTTGGTCCGAAGTTTAGCAAGATATGTGAATTCATGAACCCATGGGCACTGACATAGCCCCTGGGGAATACAGCTGAGAGTGAAATTGCCAGCTGGTCTGATGTATAGGGTGGTGTGCATGAATGTCCAAACTTGCAGGTAGTACCAATTTGACATAGCATGGATGACTATCCGACCAGAGCTCAACCAGATGAAGATAAAGATGCTTGATACTGTTAGCCAGTGTAAAGTGCTACAATTTGATGAACTGAAATTTTGCTATGGATGCAGTTGCTCAAAATTCCAACTGCATTGGAAAGATTCTTTTTTTTTTTTTTAAAGTTTTATTGTGAATTATGTGATAGTTTACATGGGAGAACATTAGTTTTACATTCGTCCTATCGTATATTATTTCATTGCCATGGTTACAATCCCCTCCATGCATGCATCACCAATCAGCGAAAGGGTACATCCTATAAGCCTGCTCCCCCCTCGTCCCCCCACCCCCTGGTCATCAGCACACAGCCCCTCTCCCTCCCTGGGTCTGCAATGGAAAGATTCTTAAAATCAAGGAACAATTTTGTTTCCTCAGTGTACTGAGTTGATTGTTGTTGTTGTTATATGCCGTGGAGTCGGTTCCAACTCATAGTGACGCCTACACAGGGTTTCCGAGGCTGTAAATCTTTACGGGAGCGGAAAGCCTCATCTTTCTTCCGTGGAACAGCTGGTAGTTATGAACTGCTGACCCTGAGGTTAGCAGCCAGATTCGTAACCACTACGCTACCAGAGCTCCTGGGTTGATAAGTACATACAATTTAGACACTGGTTATCAAAGGGCAGGCATAAAGGCGTATAGCTGACTTACAAGCACACTACATTAGTGTGCTTAGTTTCAGAATGAGGGAAATAAAGTAGAATCCCCACTAGCCCACTAGATAGTTTCCTCTTTTCCAGATGGATCTGGTGAGAGGGGATGAGGAATAATGGACTTTTTTTTTTTTAAATAATTTTGAGTTTTCTTCCACATTTTCTGTCACTCTATCTGGAATTTTCTAATGTGATCCTTTCAAAGCAGTTGATAATAGTAGCCAGGCACCATCTAGTTCTTCTGGTCTCAGTGTCCTGGTGACTGATGTTCACCTGCTCCAGTGGTCCTTATCACTAGTTAATCCCAAACATCTTCAATTTTCATCACTCTTCTTTCTTCTGCACTTGGAGAAACACAGTTCCACCTTTGATGGTTGTTAAGATCCCAGAGGCTAATACCAAAGTAGGATGTAGAACATTGTCTTTGGAGATTTTGTTATGCCAATTGACCATAGTGTCCACTGAGACTATGGTCTTGAGTCCCCATACCCAGAAAAACATGGTGTGCCATGGAGTCAGTTGCAACTCTTAGCAACCCTGCATAGGGCTTCTGAACCTGTAAATCTTTACAGGAGCATAAAGACTCATCTTTACCCTATGAAACAGCTGGTAGTTTTGAACTGTTGGTTACAGTTGGAAGTCCAACTGTAACCACTATGCTACCAGAGCTCCTTATATCCTAGGCATTGGTGAGTTGAAATGGATTAGTATTGGTCATTTTGAATCTGACAACCACATGGTTTACTATGTCGGGAAATTGACATAGTAAATTTGACTATGACAAATTGAAGAGGAGTGGCAACACATTCATCATCAAACAGAACATTTCAAGATCTATTTTGAAGTCAGTGATGGCTGTGATAGGATGATATTCATAGGCCTAAATGGAAAACCAGTTAGGACCACTATTACTCAATTTTACGCATTGTTGCAGACCGTGCAGACCCTGTTAGGAGTTCAAGGCCCTTGGGCCTGAGTGTTGCAGACCATACAGGCC
>NW_006408683.1:761266-775593 GCF_000296735.1 Chrysochloris asiatica
TTTTTTGTCTGTTTTGTTGGTTTTCAGTCCAAATAACTTCCTTTAGGATGTTTTGAAATGCTAGTTTGGCTTTGACAAAAATCTCTTAGCTTCTGTTTATCCTGGAATGTTTAATTTAACCATCATATTTAATTGACAGTTTTGCTGGATAGACGAATCTTGTTTGGCAGTTTGTTTGTTTGTTTCTTTCTTTCTTTCTTTTAGGGTTTTAGATATGTCTCCCCATTGCCTTCTTACCTTCAGGGTTTCTGATGACAGATCAGAGCTTCATCTTATGTGCTTGCCTTTGTAAGTAACACATCTCTTTTTTCCTGGCTGATTTTAGGATTCTCCTCTTGTCTTTGATTTTTGGAGAGCTTGATTATGATGTGTCTTGGTGATTTTCTTTTGGGGTGTATCCTTCCTGGGGTTCATTCAGCTTCTTGAATTTTTCTCATCCTTCAAGATGTTAGGGAATTTTTCTTCCAGTAGAACATCAACTATCTCTTCTGTGTCTTCTGTGATTCTTCCTGCTTTCGTATGCTAATCATTCTTAAGTTTTTCCTCTTAATGTTATCCAGCATGAATCTTAGACTCTCTTCAGATTTTTCAATTCTTTTTCCTGCTTGTCCTTCTATCTTAGCAGTATTGAGAGAATTGTCTTCCAACTCGCTGGATCTGGCTTCCATCTCTTCAGTTTTACTCCTTTGCCTTTTTAGTGTATTGTCCATTTCTGATATTTTATTATTATTCATCTGGACCTCTTTTTGCAGGTTTTGAATTGTTTCCAATGCTATATGTATCTTGTTTGATTGCTCCTTTAGCACTTTCCTTTCCTGATTTCTTCCTTATTTTCCTCCACCCCTCTGTGAAGCATTTGAATTTGTCCCCATATCATTCTTCTGAATTCCTTCTCAGGCAGATCCAAAGCATGCCATTCTTCTTGTGGAAAATCTGTATCTTCCTCCAGCTCATTTGTTTCAGTTACTCTTTTCTGGTTTTGGACATGTGCTGAGATCTTTTGTTGCTTTTTCTTGGACATTTTAAGTAGTTAGGTGCATTTTTAATGATTAAATGAATATATGTTGCTGTGTTGTTAAGCTTACTGAGTTTCTCCTGGTGGGTGTGATCTGGAGATAGGCTTCCCTTTTCACATGTAATGCCTAGCAGCTGATATTGGCTCCTGTCCAGATGGTGGGATGTTATGGGGTATGCTTGTAGCTTGGCTATATGGCCACAATTTCTGTCTCTTCTTAAGGTAACATAGGGAGAGAAAGCACCCACCCCCAGGAAAAAAGTGAGATCAAAAGGACCAAAACCAGAAATAATATAATACAGAGACAAAAACCACCACTGAAAAACAAAAATAAAACCATGGCTGACTGACCAGTAGCCTTTGCAGTGCAAGTCAGTTTACATGCACAGTAGAAACCTCCAGAAGTGGGTGGGGGTGTCCACTCACTCAGGCCCCTACTCTAGTTACCACCGTGGACTAGTCACATAGTGGAGGTGTGCAGATACATATTGAGAAATTAATGGAAGAAAGATTGTCCATTACTTTTATCTCTGAAAGTCAGTTAGGTATCTGTGTGTGCACAGCATGATTTGTATCTGTGTGTGCACAGCGTAATTCTCAAAATAGCTGTGTCCTTGTGTGTAGCAGTTGGTGTTGGCTCTTGCCTTTTATGTTGGGTTTTACAGGGTCCTCATACAGTTTGGCTATATGGCCAGATCTGATTTTTTTTTTTTTTTTTTTGCTGGTTAGGCACCCAGGTCAACTTAAGTGCTGGGTCCCAGAGTCATAAGAAGCTGCCACAGGATCAGCCTGTGGGACCAATGGGAAAACTGTGGGCATAACGCTGTCACCCACCTGAAGGTGTCTGGGCTGGGCAGAGAGGGTACAACAGGGAAGAGGAGGAAAGAAAAGTGTAAAATCTGTCACACCTCTTTTTTTCAGATACCACTCCATGGTTTTTAGTGCTATATCACTGTATCAGACGTGCTGTGGCCCCAGCACTCTGATCTCAATCCAGGCAGAGAGGCCACAGGGAGCATCCTGCATCCCAATCAATTCAGAAATCGCCATATTTTCTTTTCCATAGTCAGATTTTTCCACTGGTGGGTGCAGGAAACTGATGCCCTGCACCTTATACTAGATCCAAAACTCCAGAGCGGGTCCAGGAAAGCACCTTCTATGGCTTTTCCATGCCTCTGTGGGATGCCTCTGCTACCTGACTCTGCTTCTTCTGCCCCTAAGCCGGAAGTCCTGAATATCTTCTTTGATGAAGTGTTGGTTCATGTCCTCTGTCGATTTTTAATTGGGTTATTTGTCTTTTTATTGTAGTGGTGCTGTAGTTTTCTATAAATTTTAGAGATTAATCCCTTGTCAGAAATGTCATTGCAAAAAAAAATGTTTCTTAGTCTGTGGGCTATCTTTTTACTCTTTTGGTGAAATTTTTTGATGCACACAAGTATCTAATTTTTTGGAGGTTCCAGTCATCTATTGCATCTTATACTGTTTGTTTGTTTTTAATTAGGCTTGACATGGTATTTATGCCATGTATCAGAACCCCTAAATTTGTGCCTAATTTTTCATTGATAATATTTATAGTCTCTGTTTTACATTTAGGTCTTTAATCTATGTTGTGTTTGTTTTTGTACATGGTGTGAGATATGTATGGGTCTTGTTTCATTTTTCTACAAATGGATTTCCAGTTTTGCCAGCACCATTTGTTGAAGAGGCCGTCTATTCCATATTTGATGTGTCTTGACCTTTTGTCAAAGATCAGCTAACAGTATATGGATGAATTTACCTCTGAGTTCTCAATTCTATTCCAATGATTTCTGTATCTTTTGTTATAGCAGTAAGACTGTTTTGAGCACTGTGGCTATGAAATGGATTTTGAGATCTGAGAGTGAGAGGCCTCCAACTTTGTTCTTTTTCTTAAGTGATGCTTTGCATATCAGAGGTCTCTTGGGCCCAAACGTTTTTTGCAGTTGGGAGTTTTTTAATGACCTGATGAATTTATTCTTTTGCTATAAATATGTTCATGTTTTCTACTGCTGTCTGCATTAGTGTAGGTGGGTTGTGTGTTTCTTTGTTTAACTTCTTATTGTGACTTGAGTGAACACAGAGCAGATCAATAGCTTTACATTGAACAAATCATGTATTTTGCTTCATTACGATTGCAATCCCTTCCACGTACCTTCAGTTAACAGTATTTACCTCTATTTACTTAAACTTTGCATTCTTCCTTGCGTCTCCCACTGCTTTCATCTTTCCTCTGCCAACCTCCTCTTGTTGTATGTATTTTTTATTTGTAAACAAGATTTATATCTTTGACTTTAAAATATGTTTGTCATACATGTGGATACAATCTAGCATACATTTACTATAATACTAACATGGATAATGGAGTCTCGGTGTGGCACTGTAGGATAAGCACTCGACCTCCGGGTTGATTTGATCAACAACGGAGTTAAGATCGGCAGTTCAAACTCACCAGTTGCTCCTGGGAAACCCTATACAGGGTTGCTATGAGTTGAACCAACTCGACAGCACTTAACAACATGGATAATAATATAATACTGTGGAATAGTGTTTATAGAAAATGTGGTATACAGTAAAAAATCTTAGTATCTTGCATCCACCTAAAATTCCATCATCCAGCTCATTTCATTCTGGTAAAGTGGCATACACCACTTTTGGATTCCATTGTTAATATAATGACACTGAAAAAAGAAGTTACATTATGGATAGCTACAGACACACACACACATATACAAGGGGACTTCAACAATGTTGTGGAAAAATGGGATGAAACTATAATGGAACTTTTCCATGAACTTTTAAAAACTCCTTGTATATGTAATGCCCATATCCTTTTCGAATGCACAAGCAGAGGTAGGGGTACCAAAGAGTACCAGTGCTTATGGCCCTCCTATGCCTTAATTCGGCCCCAATTCATACAGAAAATAAATGTAAGAGTCAGGATTTGAACTTGTTGTATATTTACTGCCCCATCACCCATGTTAACATGTGTCTACCTTTCTTGTTAGGTTGTTAAGTGCTGTAGAATTGGTTCTGACACACAGAGACCCTATATATGGTTTCTGAGGATTGGCTGATAGGTTTGAACCACCGACTTTGTGGTTAGCAGTGTGGTTAGCATTCCAGTGCTTATCCTAATTGGTTTTGATATACAGAGACCCTGTATATGGTTTCTGAGAATTGGCTGATAGGTTTGAACCACCGACTTTGTGGTTAGCAGTGTGATTAGCATTCCAGTGCTTATCCTACAATGCTATACCAGGATTCCTTTTGTCTACCCTTTAGTCCGTGAATAGTTTTCCCTCCATCATAGATTTCAGCTCTTACTTCTCTAGAAGTCCCAACTAAAATATAGGTTTTAACCTATATTGATGTTGGGTTACTGTTAAGTGCCATCCAGTTAGTTTCAACCTAAGGTGACCCTGTATGGGGTTTCCAAGGCTGGTAATCTTCAGGGGAGCAGAAAGCCTCCTTTTTCTCCAGCAAACCTCTTTCTGGTTAGAAGCCCAGTGCTTATCCTAAAGAGGACTCTAAGACCTTGTTGAGAGTGACCACACATTACACGATTTCTATCATCCCTGGTACCTGCATGTCAGAAACATCCTCCAATCACTGTGACTAACCAATGTTGTTGTTCAGTGCCGTCGAGTCGATTCCGACCCATAGCAACCCTGTATAAGGTTTCCAGGGAACCTTGCAGTTCAAATGACTTTGCAGTCTGACGCATTAGCCCACAGCGCCACACCAGGACTCCAACAGAAACCTATGTTTTTGTTGTTGTTGTTAGGTGCATTCGGGTCAGCACCAACCCATAGCAATGTTATTTATATGTTATGCGCAGCAGAATGAAACACTGCCTGATCCTGGGCCAACCTCACTACCATTGCCATGCTTGAGTCCATCAATGCTGCCACTTGACCAATCCATCTCGTTGGGGGTCTTCTGCTTTTCCGTTGACCCTCCACTTTACCAAATATGGTATCTTTCTCCAGTGACTGGTACCTCCTGACAAAATGTCTGAAGTATGAGAGACGAAGTTTGGCCGTCTTGGCCTCTAAGGAGCACTGTGGCTGAACTTCTTCCAAAACAGATCTATTGGTTCTTTTGGCAGCCCATGGTGATTTCAATATTCTCCTCCAACACCATAACTCAAAAGCATCAATTCTATCATCTTCCTTATTCACTGACCAGTTTTCACATGCATATGAGGTTATTGAAAACACCATGGCTTGGGTCAGGCACACCTTAGTCCTCAAACTGATATCTTTGCTCTTCAACACTTTAAAAAGGTCTTGTCCAGCAGAGTTGCCTAATGCAATAGGCCATTTGATTTCTTGACTGCTGCTTCTGTGAATGTTGATAGCTGATCCCAGAAGAATGAAGTCCTTGACAACTTCAATCTTTTCTCCGTTGATAAGAATGGTGTTTATTGGTCCAGTGGTGAGAATTTTTGTTTTCTTTGCATTGAGATGTAACCCATACCGAAGGCTATGCTCTTTGATCTTCATCAGTAAATGTTTTAAGTCCTCTTCACTTTCAGCAAGCAAGGTTGTATCACCTGCATATCACAGGTTGTTAATGAGTCTTCCTCCAATCCTGATACCACATTTTTCTTCATAGAACCCAGTTTCTCAGATTATTTGCTCAGCATACAGGTTGAATAAGTATGGTGAAAGAATACAACCTTGTTGCACACCTTTTTAAATTTTAAACCATTCATTGTTCCCATGTTCTGTTCAAACAACTGCTTCTTGGTCCAGGTACAGATTCTTCATGAGCACAATTAAGTGTTCCAGAATACTCATACTTCACAATGCTGTCCATAGCGTATCATGTCCCAAAATCCATAAAGGGAACTACTACTCCCCATTGAGAACCATAAATCTAGAGGAAATACATTCAGGCTTCAGGAATGGCTTGATCAGGACTCCAAGCTGTTTTCCATGATTTTCTCAGCTGAAACCTAATGATTATAAGGATGGTGAAGGACCAGGCAGTGTTTCATTCTGTTGTGTGTCAGGGTCACTGTGAGTCAGAACCAATTTGATGGCACCTAACAACAGCAACAGCCCTCCTCTTTGTATCAGCTTCATCTTCATCCTTGCTTTTTTCATGGAAGAAAGTTGGCTACTGCCATTTCTGAAGCATATCACATACTGTACAGGCCAGAAGACAAAACATTCTACCTCTACCTTTCCAGCAAGAATCCTGAGATCTATGCTGACTGGATTATATGAAGTCACATGTGAGCCACCAGTATGACAACTGACAGATGGGTGTGATTAATCCTCATCTATGCTGAATTCACCAAGTTAACTGAGGATCTATGGAGGCCTCCAACCTCTCCCAGTGACTCCTCTCCACATTGCCACCTTCCACTGGACATCAATCCTCTACAGTACTATTAATCTATTGTTGTAGATGAGGAAACTGAGTCTCCAAAGTTAAATGATTGTCCTGGGGCACACAGCCCACGAGTGGGAAAGTCAAAAGTTTAACTCAAGCTGTCTAAACACAAAACTGAGCCTTTCCTTATATTAGCAAAATCTAACAGAATATAAACCCCAAGGCTCTAAAAGACCCCTTTTCATCAAAAGACTATGGTCAGACAGAAATGGACTTGAATCTCAGTGAAAATGTTGCATGCATTTTTTAATGTTGGTAACTCTTCTACTGTTATGCTATTTGATTTGTCAAAGTCATCTTTTACAGAAAAGGAAGGAAAGACATTTATGGAAGAAACATTTCTGGTATGCCTACTCTATTGTCAGAAATTATTGGCACTATAATTTGTAAAATTTTTCTTTTCCTGTCTCTTTCCCACAATGTACCTGTGTATTTCTCACAATGTACTGGTATTTCTTGTTTATATAGGTCATTATTCTGAGTACTCTCTAATGAGAATTTGAGAGGTTACATACTTTTCCTTAGATTCCCACAGCTAGCAAGTGGCAGAACAGTTTTTGTCTAATAACCACATTTGTCAGACAGCAAAATCTATTCTCACCACAGCACCTTGCTTCATTTTTTTATGTGGTCTCCAAGGCTCAGGGCTTGCTTTTAATGGCTCAATTCTGCTGTCCATGATGTCCCTGCCAGGCTTGCCATTTTAAACATTTAACTTTCTCCAAGTGGATACACCTACTAGGCTTTTGACTCCTCCTGACTGGAGGTCAGGTGAAAAGTAGTCTGGGATGAATGTATGGATTTGACCCATTAGTTTCTGGGAAACAATAGATGTCCACAATTTTGTTTGATGAATAAGATGTAGACAGAGAGTCATCAGCAAGTGAACCTTTCTACACATCCTTCCCCATCCATATGTATTTCCCCCAGAGAACTGGCATAATTTCATACATTATTTCATGGTTGCATTTAAAAAGGAATTTGTTGGAAACTCCTGAGCCCATGGACAAGGACATGACCATGGAGGCCTAGAGCTGAGTGTGAAGCATCCAGTTGATATGAGTGAGGGGATATACACAAGGGTGCTGAAACTTGCAGATAGTACCCATTGGACTTACTTTCAATAGTTGAATGCTCAGTAACCAACTATAAGAAGGAAAAGTGGGGGGATTTTATATTTATTTAATTTTGTTTTCAAAGAAAACAAGTGTAAATTGCTACAATCTGATGAACCTGACCTATTCTTATGGATGTAGTGGCTTAAAAATATCAGCACTGAGAGAGGGAATCGCTGAGGACTCTAGACTCATGGAAAGAGAGGGACTGAGAGCTGGCAGCCAGGATGCAGACTTGCAGAATATGCCCTTTGGTGGGTTAAAATATTATATATGCCTGAGTGTTTTTTAAAAAAGAGCTAAAGTGGATAGAGAGAAATAATGTTAATTGATGGTACATGGAGGAGATTATAATCATTGTAAGGAAACAAGGTGTATGATTTGTTGAATGTAAAACAGATGATCTGCCCTGTAAACTTTCACTTAATTCACAATAAAAACATTAAAAAAAATTTTAAATTATAGTTGCATACTTTCCTATTTTTTGTTGCTAAATAAAATTTTCTTTTATGTTTAACAATTTACTTAGACTTGCTTCACTAATGAAATCAGGATCCAGTATATCCACCCTTCCTCAATGTTTCTCCTTTAAATCATTTAAGGTTTCATTTGGACCAAAGGAAAGTAAATGTTTGAATGGGAAATAATTTGAATACATGTTTTATCAAAACTTAAAGAAATTACAAAAATAAATCCAATTTTATTGTAATTTTTTTTTTAAAGGCATTTGTAAAATGGGAACCTTAGTTTGTTTGACCATTTATGACTTATTCTCCTATGTGTCATGTGAAAGAGTGGGGAGATTTTTGTCTTTTAGTAGGAGGTAAGCCCACTTTCTGCATTTGTACCAGCTAAATAAAACTGTATCAGTAAAGTTAACTGGAGAAATACAGGCCCACAACTGCAGCATCAGTAACAGAACAGGACAGGTAGCAGAGAGGCCTCTGTTCAACCCACAAGATAGTGATTTCAGAAAGTGTAAACAGTCCAGAAAGCTTTCTCAGGACTTTGGGCCTATGTTTGAATTCTGTAAATTTTATGGCAGAAAGTACAACCCATGGTCTACGCTAAAGAAAACGTTTCTGTGTGAGTATACTGGGTATATGACTTAGGACTTTTACATAGTTAAGAAAGTAAAATGAAGTCTTACTCTAAATACATTTGTAACTTGCTCTTTCCCTAATAGTATATTGTGAAAATCTGTCTATGTTAATAAATATACTTCTACACCAACAAAAACTATGGTCAGGAAACCTACTGTGCTTAATAATACAAGAACAGAGATAAACAACGCATGTGTTCACCATGTCTTATCATTCAAGTTGTTTCCTTGCTCACAGTTTCTTCATGTCCTTCCCTCCTCCTTGGGCCCAGTATAATAGGAGTGCTATCAGAATCAGAAGGAAAGAGTCCTTTTCAAAAGACCAAATAAGGGCTGGACCTTAAAAGCAGCAATAAATCCTGCAAGGTTTTAACTTAAACACAGTATCATTGGTCTGGGGAGTGTTTCTAGGCTCACAAACAGCTGGTTTAACTCCCAAAGGAAACGAAAGGGAAAGTGGGACTCCCCACCTGTTGATCAGGAACAGTCATCCCTACAGACCAAACCACTTCTCCTTAATAGAACATAGGAATTCAGTGCTATCAAGGAGTTTTTATTCTTAAGCTGGAAAAGAGCAAAAGATGGTTTTGGTCTGGAACATGTCAGCCTCAAACTTTTCATTTTCTTCCCCCCACCCGACTCCCTTCATGCCACCCCTCTCCTGGCCCTGATGGTTTTGGCCTATTGTTTGGATAATAATATTTCATACCTTGACATTGTTGAGAAAATCCACAGCACTTCTTAGGGACGAAATGAACAGGAAGCTTCAGAAATGGATTCAAATTTTCCACTGTTGGGGCAGTTGAGCTTTTGGAGAATAAAATGGAGAAATCTGGACTTTGCTTTGTGGTAACATGAGTCTGAAAGGAATTCTGACATCTGGGGATCATCCTGAGAGTCACTGGAGACATACTACAGAATAAGGAGAGGAAGCTACTGGATTGAGAAAAAAAAAGATGCCTCAGTCAATGTCTCTGCCAGAGACAGGGAAGTGAGAGACGACTCTAAGACTTGAGGCCTCCTAATTATGAAGATGCTATTGATGGGTTTCAGTCACCATTCACTAATTTTCCCTTTTCCCCCAAAACTTCCTGGTGCTGTTATAAGTAAGTAGGAGTGACCTCTTGGTTTTTAAGAGACTAGGAGAAATATGAGAACACTGGTATGATTTAGGGGTAAAGTCAGTGGAACAGTTTATTGTACAGGCTGTGTCATGGATGGACTGTTTGATGAAGACCAGCTCTTCTCAGGCCACCTTGCCTCTGTGACAGCCAGGGCTTTGTTCCAAGCCCTTTATAGGCCTCTGACATAGTCTGGGCTAGCCTTCGCCTCCTCTCCTATCTGTTGCTTGGAGTCCACATTCAAGAGATATGCTGGGTGGTATAAATATGTGTGTATGTGTATGTGTGAGAGAGAGAGAGTGTGTGGTATATGAAGTTGTATTTAAAGGTCAGTGAGCATGTGTATGTGCATGTATGAGAAAGTATATATGAGTTGTGTGAATGTGTGTATGGGAGTGTACATGAATGTGTATATAAGAAAGACGGTGTGAGTGGATTTGAGTTATGTGAATGTGTGTATGTGATGAGGCTTTCTGCTTCTGCAAAGATTGACAGCCTCAGAAACGCTATACAGGATTGCAATAAGTTGGAACTGCTGACTTGAGAGCACTTAACAACAACCTATATGTGGCACTATAAGATAAGAACTGACCACAAGGTCAGTTTGAACCACAAGGTTGGTGGTTCAAACTTACCAATTGTCTCTTGGAAACCCTATACAGGGTCACTATGAGCCGGAACCAGTCAAAGGCACTTAACAACAAAAATATTTTTAACAGGAGTACTGGTGTGGTGGTATAGGATAAGCACTGGACTGCTAGCCATAAGGTTGGTAGGTCAAACTCAATGGCCACTCCTCAGAAACCCTATATAGGGTTGCCATGAGTCGAAACCAACTGGAACTTAACAACAGCAATATACTTTTTTTTTTTTTAATGTTTTATTGTGAATTATGTGATGGTTTGCATGGGAGAACATTAGCTTTACATTCATTCTATCATACATCATTTTATTGCCATGGTTACAATCCCCTCCATGCATCATCAACCAACCAAAGGTTATACCCCGCAATCTTGCCCCTTGGTCATCAGCACACTGCCCCTCTCCCTCTCTGGGTCTAGAGTCCCCAGCCGCTCCATCTTTCCACATCATTGTCTCTACCTCCATCTCTGGCATCACTGTTTCTCTGAGTAGGGTCCCACACTCTCCTCTTCTCCCTTGTTGGTCCCAGGGCCCTCAGGCTCCTGGACTGCAAAGTCAACCACTCTCCTCCTTTTGCTACAAAATGTCTGCCTTTACATTTCCAACCCTCACAGTCAGTCCTGATAGCAATTATTCACTATTGTACCATAAGAGTCCTATCCCTATCTCCTTTCATCAGCTCCGCCCAGACAGATTGGATACTATTCAGTGGAGAATCTACCTTCCTCCGCCCCCTCTGGATCTAGGCTCCCTCTTGAAAGCTTGTAAGCCAGTCACTTCTTGCCTTTGTGCTCCCCCACCCCATTTTGGGTAGCCAATGTCCAAGTTGCCCATCCCTGTCTACTCTGTGTGTGGAGGGGATGGGAATGATCCTCACTGTAAAAATTTGTTCCCTCTTTTGGGCTACTGCATCCATAAGTGTAGGTCAAGTTCTTCAAATTGTATCAAATTACTCTTTTTTTCCTCTTCTTTCTTCTTTTAGTTCTGATCATCAAGTCATTGAAGCCAGGTCAAGTGGGTATTATCTGCAAGTGTGGGTGTACTTATGCATGTGCCCTCTCTTCTTATCAGCTGGACACTTCACTCTCCACTCTAGTCCTCTGTGACTATGTCACTGACTCTGGGCCCAGGAGTCCCCAGGTGTTACCATACTGCTGGTCAACCAGGTCTCCACCCGGGTTCATGGGAGTCTAACAATATACTTTTAACAAGGTTTCTGTAAATGGAAATACTTGGAGATCTGGAAATTTATAGGCAGAATAATTTAGATAGAATGCGGAAGTATGTCTATATGAAGGTGTGTAAGTGTATGTATTGTATATGTGTGGGTGTATTGTGAATGTGTGATGGTATGTATATGAGTATATGAATTGTGTATAAGTGTGTGTGTGTGTGTGTGTGTGTGTGTGTTGGGGGCAGGCCTTTGAATGGTTCAAAATGGTTCAGTAATTGTTGTAGTAAGCAAGGGGCAAGTATGCATTGTATAATAGCCAAATCTGTTGATGGTGGTATTTTGACTCAGAATTGACTTGAAGGCAGTGGGTTTGTTGTTTCATTTTATTTTTTAGAAAGGAAGCAACTGTGCCCTGCTCAAAGATGGTAGCCCACTGTGCCACTTTGAATGTGTATTGCTATGGATAGTTCTGCCATGGTCCTCCCTGAAAGGCTCAGGAGCCTGAAGTGGCAGACTGGATTACTGGCAAACTCTGAGACAACACACATCCACAGCAGTGGGTTTTACCTTCATCTTTGAGGACTGGGGAAGCGAAGCTATTTGCTTCCTACTCAGATAAAAATACTCAACAACAGATCTGGTTGTAACACTTATGCGACACTTGTTTATTATGGCAATTACTGAACCCTTTTTAATCAGTCTGAAGCCATAGTTGGGGAACATTGGTATCTTCCCTGAAATCAAGTTGAAAATTTAGATAAATGCCTGTTTTGCTAGGAACTTTAATAAAAAATTCCATGTATTTTTTGTCTACTGGGGGAAACTGAAAAAAGCCCTGGGGGCACAGTGGGTTAAACATTGGGCTGCTAACCTCAACATCTGCAGTTCAAATCCATAGTCCCTCTTCCTGGACAGACCAAGTCAGGAAAAAGATACCAACCAAGCAGAAAGGTCCTTCTATATAGGGCAGGGTGAGGGAGATGAAAGTATAGAAAGAAATGGCATGCATAAAATGGTGTTATGGAGATGTAATATCTATTCTCCCTTTCTTGAAGGATGCACAGCTAGACTACATTTCCTTGCTTCCTGTAGTCTGATCATGTGACAAAGTTTTTGCCAACAGAATATGAGCAAAAGTGATGTGATGGGTGTAACTTCAGGTAGGCGTTGAGAAAATGAATGTGATAGTTGTTTTGTGCATCAACTTGGTCAGGCTATGGTTTCCAGTTATTAGGTCAGACACTAGTCTGGTTGTTGTTATGGAGTAGTTTCATGTGCTTAAATCAGTTGGTCTTGGGTAGATTACTTTCCATAATTCACTGCAATTGTTTCACATTGAATGTAATGGTATGGTACTGTAGGACAGCTGTCCTCTAGGTTGGTGGTTCAAATCCAGCTGTTCCTCAGAAACCCTAAACAGTGAGGCGAAACTGATCCAACTATACTTAACAACAATGTAATTACAAAATAATCTGATGTGCTGTAATCAATCAATCAGTTGAAGACCTCCAGAACAAAAGGAAGTTACCTCAGGCTGTGTTCCACCTCTAGACTTTAGATAGAGATCTTGTCAGAACTCTCACTAATTGTCTTCCCATCACCTGCAATGCAAGTCTTCAGAAGTCTCCAACCTGTTTACTGACCTTTTGTACTTCCCAATCCCCACAATCATTAAGTGGGCTTCCTTGAAATAAATATCTATTTAATCTATTTTATATGTTAACAACAATGAGGAGCTCAGTGGCTCCATAGGATAAGCACTAGACTTCGAACCACAAAGTCAGAGGTTTGCATCCACCAGCAAGTCTAGTGGGAGAAAGATGAGGTTTTCTGCTCCTGTAGAGATTTAAAGTCTCAGAACCCCTATACAGCATTGCTACAAGCTGGAATTGACTTGATGGCACTAAACAACAATATATACATATATGTGTATGTGTGTGTCACTGGTTCTATTTTTTTGTAGAGAACCTTCACTAAGACAATGAATATTCTCCCTCTATGCTTTCTCTTTCTTCCTATCAGCTGGACAATTGGAGCTTACAGCAAACAAACTTTGTGCAGGGATGACAAAGCACCCTGGAGGGAATGGTTTCTGAATGGCCAGGCAGAAAAGAGCTTCCCATCAAACTGGAATGCTTACCAGGAAGAGATTTAAACACATGTATTTCTTAAGACACTCATATTTTAGAGTCTCAACTGTCTAGCCTCCACTCTAACTAATGAATACAAAAAGCTCTGATATTGATGAACATTATTTGGTAGAGATTTTTGGTTTTGTTTTCAACGCTAAAAGAAAGAGCTGCCTAACAGAAAATGTTGCAAATAATTCAAAAGTGCTTTGAACTATATTTGTTCATTCATTTATTCCACAAACATTGTCTAAGCACCTTCATGTGTAAAAAGGTAGTGTGCCATCTGTCTCCTGTACCAAACATTCTCTGCCCATCCCCTGTCCAAAATGCCCAGCGATGCTTTCTTCTGAGGCCTTCAGGAAGTAAGACCCACATATGTGAATTCCTGGTCAAATGCTTTGGTGTGTAGGCAATCAATGGGGAACAATGAAGATGGAGTGTTTGAATCAAGAAAAGAATTCTCCATCCATAGATTCTAGTCTCATTCCTGCTTTTACAGACTGGTGATTGTTCCCTTTTAGCTATTTTTCACTGAATTTTTTGCTGACATACAAATCTCCCTCCTACCTGAGTCTATGGTTTTCACTGTGGTTATTGTCAATGTT
>NW_006408683.1:775934-777030 GCF_000296735.1 Chrysochloris asiatica
CACTCAGGAATATAGAATCATTTAAATAACCCAAAGAGCACATTCTGCAAGCCTTCCTCCTGGTGACCAGCATTTAGTCTTTCTCTTTCCATGAGTCTACAGTCCTCAGCAGCTCTATCTCTCTTTGTCCTCATCTCTGGTATCACTGCTTCTCTGGATAAAGTCCCTCATTCTGCTCATGCTCGTCTCCCTTGATGGTCCTAGGGTCCTCTGTTTCTGGACTGTAAGATTAACTACTCCCCCGTTTTAATTACAAAATTTTTACCTTTACGGTCATGATAATAATTATTCATAAGAATCTTATCCCTATCTCTTTTCAACAGACCCGTCTAGACAAGATAAAAACTATTCAGTGGGGATTCCACCTTCCCCTGCACACTCTGAAATGAAACTCTCCCTTGAAAACCTGTAAGCCAGTCACTTCATGCCTTTATAGCACCCCCATTTTAGGTAGTCAGTGTCTAAGTTGCCTGTCCTTATCAACCCTGTATGTAGAGGGAATAGGATTGATACTTGATGTGAAGACTCCTTCCCTCTTAGTTGGTGTTTTGAGCTACTACATCCATAAGTATAGGTCAAGTTCATCAAATTGTAGCAATGTACACTTGCTTCCTTTATTGAAAAAAAATGTTTTTTTAAATCTTCCTCTAGTTGAATTCTGACCATCAAGCCATTGGGGCTAGGTTGAATGGGTACTATCTACAAGTTTGGGTGTTCTTGTGTGTCTCTCCTCACTTCCTATTAGATTGATGCTTCACTCTCAGCTCTAGCCCTCTGAGGGGTGTGCCCTGACTTTTAACAAAACTATTTCACTTCTAGTCTCTGGGATGCAAGTCTTCATCTGTAAAATGATGCTACTATTTTCAGCCTTGATGGTCCCAATTAATTGTTGTAAAGTTGAGAAGCAAATCTGGAATTTAATTATAATGAATTTTCCTAAGTCCACTGATTATGTCCAAAGGGGCTCTTGGATACTCCAAAACTGTGAGGGACATAGGCTGATATTGTGACCCCCAAATGAGCTTTTGCATTCTATCTGTATGCTTCCACCTATAAATTTCCAGTGCCGGGGTTTTCCCTCGACATAGTTGTCACG
>NW_006408683.1:777745-789386 GCF_000296735.1 Chrysochloris asiatica
ATTAATTTAATATATATACCTGAATATTAAGATGAAAGCAATTTTCCATTAACTGCCAGTGGCCTCATTTGTTACACTCAGCCCTAGAGGGCCTCGAACCTCTGACTAGTCTTACACGGTCTGCAACATTCCAGATCTGTATTTCCTTGTTAAAAATATGTTGTTTCTGTTGTTAAGTGCTGTTCAGTTAGTTCTGACTCATTGCAAACCTGTATAGAGTTTCTGACAAGTCGCTGGTGGACTTAAACTGCTGACCTTATGGTTAGCAGTCCAGTGCTTATTGTACACCACGACATCAGTACTCTTGTTAAAAGTATAACTCTATAGGTTTTCTGAGGCTGTAAATCTTTGTGGGAGCAGAAAGCCTTATCTTTCTCCTGAGAAAAGTAAGACATTGTTAGTAACATTCTGCTCACATGTCCATTATATTATTGATGAATTCAGAATTTATGTATGATATTACATGAACCAAATTCTGGTGTGGCTCTGTATGTTAACACTGGACTGCTAACCACAAGGTTGGTGGTTCAAACCCACCAGCTGAGTCTCAGAAACCCTACAAAGGATTGCTATGAGTGGGAACCAACTTGAAGGCACTTAACAACAACACTGGATGAATAATTTATTTGAGAAAAATTAGTATGAAGCTGGTCCCTAGGAGCTGGAGGTGAACAACATCCCATATGCCCAATTGTTCCAGCATGATGTGTTGTTATTTTTGTTGTTAAGTACTCTGTGGTCAGTGCCAAGTTATAGTGAACCTGTTGTGTATCATTTCCGAGGCTTTTAAATCTTCATAAGAGCAGAAAGGATCAGCGAGTGGGCTTGAACCGCTCAGTTCACAGTCCAGTGCTTATGATATGGAGCCAAGATGTTTGAACTGCAAGGTTGGTGGTTCAAGCTTATCAGCTGCTCCTCAGAAGCCCTATACAGGGTTGTTATGGGTAGGAACCGATTCAAAGGCACTTTACAGCAACAACAATCTTATATCTTACAACTATCAGAACAGTCATTCTAGAAATACTATGTCTAAATTTTCAATCCAGATTCAGAAATATGAAACCTATGTATGGGAGTGTGTGAGACTAGATATTAAAATGTTAATTTTAACCTAGATAAAAATAAACTATTTTTATTTTTAAATTATAACTTTACTGAGTTGAATAAAACAAAAATTTTATTAAATAATTTCTAATCTCTATAAAAATTTTAAATGAAATGAAAATCCCATCCCTAATTTCACCATTCAAAGGTAAGAGATAGCAAAACTTTTGGATGGGGGAATTAGGGATGGGGTTTTTCATTTCAAGTTTTTACCCAAGTATATTAAAATCATTTTTATTATTTGTTTTTGCTTATTTTAAAAGTAGATATTAAGAGGGTTGGTTTGTTTAAGGATGAATACTTATCATTAATTGTACACTATTTATCTTCTCATGGGCATGTTACCCAATTATATCATAATCAATTCTGAAGACAGAGGTCACTAGTCTATATCTTTCAGTAACCACAACATGCTAAAATACAGTGTGTTGTTGATGGTTATGATACTTGTAGGACAACTAGTTATTTATTATGGTCTTCTAGAATATTCCATTCTGTGATGTATTCTAAATCCTAGCCTTTATGCCTGTGGTTGTGGAATCCTTGTGTAGCATTGTAGGATAAGCACTGGACCATAAGGTTGGTTTGAACCTCAAGGTCAGTTGTTCCAACTCACCAACCAATCCTCAGAAATTCTATGAATTGGAACCTACTTGAGGGGAATTAACAACAACAAAATGCCTATGATTATGGACCCATTTTGAAGTGTTTAGTTAATGAAGCAGGATGGCACTGTGGGTTAATGCGCTGGACTGCAAAGTTAGTTTGAACTGCACTATTCAAGCTCACCAGTTTGCTCCTCAGAAACCCTATACAGGGTTGCTGTGGGTCGGTCACAACTCAATGGCACTTAACAACAACAAAGATTAAGGTAGCAGTGGTTTGGGGTGTTTATGTTTATTTGTTTGTTTGGCATGAGTGTGGGTGTAGCTCTTTGGATAATGAGAAAGTTTACTAAGTATTCCTGGTTGGCACTGTAGAATAAGTGCTGGATTGTTAACTAAGGTTGGTGGTTCAAAACTACCAGTTACTCCTTGGAAACCCTATGTTGTTGTTAAGTGCTGTTGAGTCAGTTCTGACTCACAATGATCCTATTTAGGGTTTCCAAGGAGGGGCTGGTGAATTTAAATTGCCGGCCTTGTGGTTCAAGCCAACTTTGTGGTCCAATGCTTTAACCAACAGCGCCACACCAGGATTCCATGGAAACCCTATACAGGGTTGCTATGAGTCAGCACTTAACAACATAGTGTAAAGCTATCAGAGTACTAGCAGTGTTATTGTTGTTGTTGTTGTTAAGTGCCATCGAGTCAGTACTGACTCATAGTGACCGTATGCACAGCAGAACAAAACACTGCTCGATCCTGGGCCAACCTCACTACCGTTGTCACGCTTGGCAATCCATCTCATTGGGGGTCTCCCTCTTTTTCTCTGACCCTCCACCTTACCAAACATGATATCCTTCTCCAGCAACTGGTCCCTCCTGACAACTGGTCCCTCTGAAGTATGAGAGACGAAGCCTGGCCATCTTGGACTCCAAGGAGCACTCTCGCTGCACTTCTTCCAAAACATGGGTTGCTAATCTCGGGGTCAGGAGTTACAATCCACCAGCCACTCTACAGTAGAAAGATGAGCCTTTCTGATTCTGTAAAGATTTCTTGTTGTTGTTAAGTACTGTTGAGTTTGTTTTGACTCACAGTGACAATGTATAGGATTTCCAAGGAGTGGCTGGTGAGTTTGAACCACCCAACCTTATGGTACAGTGCTTGTCTTCCAGTGTTCCACCAGAACTCCTGTAAAGATTTACAGCTTTGGAAATCCTATATAGAGTAGAAATGAGTGGGAACCAACTCAATGGGCAAACAATAAGAAAGATTAAGGTAGAACAAAAGAGTAAGGATTAAGGTGGGACTAAGCAGTAAGGATTGGAGTTCTGGTGTGGCATTGTGGGTTAATGTGCTGGATGTGAGCCACAAGGTCGGCAGTTCAAACCCACCAGCTGTTCCTTGGAAACACTATACAGTGTCACTATGAGTTGGAACCAACTTGACAGCACTCAACAACAACAATAGGGACCAGCCTCATGCTGATCTTTCTAAAAGAAATTATTCAATCAATTTTGTTGCTGTTGAGTTCTATCAAATCAGTTCTGACACACTGCAACCAAGAATTGGCATACATTATGAAAATTTCTTAGACATTACCAAATACCTTGAGGGAATGAGTTGCTGGGCCTGAAAGGCTCAGGACTATAGTCTCAGGAGACACCATGGTCAATTGGCATAACACAGTCCACAAAGACAATGTTCTACATCGTACTTTCATAAGTAGCAACTAAAGTGGAACTATTGGCCTCTTCCTCTCTGGAGGAAAGAACAGAGATGAAAATTGAAGAAGCCAGGAGTCAATTAGTCCAATGGGCTAATGGAACTTATGAGCATCAGTCACCACAGCACTGAGACCAGAATTAGGGAGGGCCCGACTACCACTGCCACTGTCCTAAAAGGAATCACATTAGAAGGTACTGGATAGAATGGGAGAAAATGTGGGGAAATTTTCAAAAAAAAAAAAAAACAGACTTACTGGTCAGAAAGAGACTGGGGAACCTGAGACTAAAAGTGAATCTTTGGCCACTCTTTAGCTCTGACACTGAACTCACCCTTGTGGCTCAATTTTCAGCCATATAACAATAGTTTATGAGAGGACAACTACCATATTGGGGTGTACTCACTGTGGAATGGTCAACCACTCAAGATAAAAAGGTCAGCATTTAAGCACAAAATTCAGAAGGATTCAGAAAGAAGATGGAATGGAAAAAAGAATCAAGGGAGGAAATGGGATAAATGATGTTACATTGAGGGGATTGAAATCATTGAAATGAAACGAAGTCTGTGATTTGTTGAATGTAAAACTGGTAATCTGCTCTGTAAGGCTTCATTCAATTCACAATTAAAAGTTCTTTTTTTAAAGACAAGAAAAGGTTTTCACACTAAAGGAAACAGTCTTTGATGGTTTCCAGGGGTGGGAGGGGAAGAGAGAATAAATTACTGGCTAGAGGGTAGACACGAATTAACTTGAGTGAAGGGAAAGGCAATATACAATAATTATATATTAAAAAAAAAAAAGGTCAGTAAAAATGATGAAGTCAGGGGAAGACACTGAGACACTGGGAGGAGTGTAAGAGGTAAAACAACAAAGGTAAACACTGTTATATACATAATCCTATAATAATAGTGATCTAAACGTAGATGCATGGACAGACAGCAAGCTGAACCAGTATGAGAGGTAGCAGGGGAATCAATCCATGTATATATATAGGTTTGACTGAGGATATTTTTACATGTGTATTTATCTTTGCTGCAACTATATCCATGAATGTGGTAGAGCATAAAGGAGGCAGAGTTATGAAAATGTCTTAAACATCATCAAACACATTGAGGGTGTATGAGTCTTTGGGGCTGGGTAATCAGACATCAAGGCCAATTTGAATAACATAGTCCACAAAGACAATGTTCACATCCCACTTTGGTAAGTAATAATTAGGGTCTTAAAAGATTGTAAGCAGCCATCTAAGGTGTAACTATTGGCCTCTCCCTATCCTAAGTGAAGAAAATTGAAGACCCATGAAAACAAATAATCCAATAAACTAATGGACCCCATGAACATCAGTCTCTATGACACTGAGACTAGAACTAGAAGGTGCATGGCTACCACTCTCTACTTACTGTTCTGAAAGGGATCACATTAGAAGGTCCTTGATAGAGTGTGAGAAAAATGTGGGGAAAAATTCAAAATCATGAAAAAGGAAAAAAGACCAGTCTTACTGGGAGCCTGGTAGAACCTTGAGACCATGACCCTTAGCCACCTGTCACAAATGGAAGTGAGCTAATCCCCAAGACTCAATTTTCCACCAAACGATAGACATGTCTGTAAAGTGAACAATAACACTAGTGAGGTATTTGTATCTTAGGATAGTCAACCTCCTGAGACCAAAAGAGCAACTTTTACCCAAGAGCAAAGGAAGTAGGATAAGTGATGTCACATTGTTGGGATTCTAATCAATGACATGAAGCAAAATGTATATGAATTGTTCATGGAGAACTGATTTGTTCTGTATACCTTCACACCTTTTTAAAAGTAGGAAAATTTAAACTAAATAAAACAAAAAATCTTATGGAGGTCAGTTCTACTTTGAAACACATAGGGCTGCCATGAAATGGAAATGATTTAATAGGAACAGGCTTGATTTTTTTTTTTTTTTTTTACTAAGTATTGTGGCTACAATCAAGTAAAGCAGATACAGTTCCTACCCTCATGGGGCATGCAATCTAGAGATTGAAGACAGCAATCATATGACCATACACACTTAAGTGAAGTTATTGCTGGGATAAGTGCAGTCAAGGAGAGGCTAAAAGTGGCCTGGGGTGTACTGGAAAGCATCTCATTGTCAGCACAACCTCTCGATAGTCATCACTGCACTGGCTGTAGCAGTAACAGGGTTTCCTTTTGGTCTCTCCCTCTCCCATCCAGCTGATAGCACCTCTTACTGCTTAGCTTACTGCTGCTCTACTTCCAGTACAATGTAGTTCCAAACACAGAGTGGCTTCCTGTTGCTGATTGGCTCAATGTTAGAGAACTCTTATCAGCTTCCCATACCTGGAGGATCTCACTTCCCAATATGCACCTTTGTGCAAATAATAAAAAGATGTTTCTTCAGACTCTACCAGAACACACAGAATAGAGAGCAGAGCACAGGCAAAATATTAGTCCCTACTTTTTGCTTTCCGTTTTATCTCCACAAGTATACCCTTGATAAATGTGCCCAAGTGGCATAATGGTTAAGTGCTCAGCTGCTAACCCAAATGCTCAAACCCATTCACTTGCACTGAGGAAGAAAGACTTGGCAATCTGGACTCATAGAAATCATTACCTAAGAAACCTTATATGGGGTAATTCCACTCTGTCACATAGGGTCACTGTGAGTTGGAATCAATATGATGACACTCAACAACAAGCCACACATCTCTTGATCTTTTTCTTTTCTAATTCCCAGGGTACCTAACTCAGTGATGGGCATGTTCAACACAATATCTTCTTGAGAATAGACAGGTTTTACTTAATTTGCTATTTGAATCTTAAATAATAGAAGCTTTGGGGGTAATCTTTGTTCAGCCTCTGACTTTGTTCTATGATCTTAGAAAGCATTCACCTCCATTTCCTCATTTGTAAAGTGGGGGGAAGAACTGAGGGAAAGGACAAGTCAGGCTTGTTCAAACCTTCAGTGACTAGGGGTGGGAGTACAGGATAGAAACAAGCGGTGAGGAGGAGGAGGTAACGGGGGTTTTTCCTTCTTGATCTAAGTGGGTGAAGCTGAGTTCACCACAGGAACTGAGCAGCAATTGGTCCAGCAGCTACAGGAGATTGTCTCTCACAAGTGCAGTCCTTATCTTTCTGCAAGAGCAGTCTCCTTCCTGGGCCCCCACCCAGCTGTGGTTGACTTGAGTTCTTATATGAAGTTATACTCAATCACACACTTTAACCTAAACACCACAATAGCCCTGGATTTTCCAGGGCAGTCCTAATTTCAAACCTTTGTCTCATTGTCTAAATACTATATGCTATACTATATGCTCCAGTTTGGGACCCAGAAAAAAGATTGGGAATCCCGAGATGGAAAGTTAAAGTAGAGGTCAGAGAGACCTTATTCTCCACTGGCACCTTAGGCTGCCCTTTCTGATTTGCAGCCACATATGGCTAACTTTCTTGCTGATCTTCTGTGTCCTTAACTCTTGGCACTAGTGCAATAAGCCTGGGCCTTACCCTCACACTATTTTAGGACTTAGCTCGTCAGTGGTAGTTCACTGGAGCTCAGGGAGACCAGGGCTTTCACTGTCTAATTACAGGAACTCTGTCTTAGTTATCTAGTGCTGTTATAACAGAATTACCACAAGTAAATGGCTTTAACAAACAGAAATTTATTATGTGACAGTTTGTTGTTGTTGTCAGGTACCATCGAGTCGGAACCAACTCATAGCGACTCCATGCACAGCAGAACAAAACAATGTCTGATCCTGGGTCAACCTCACTACTGCTGCCACACTTGCCATCAATGATGCCACCTGGCCAATCCATCTTGTTGGGGGTCTTCCTCTTTTTCTCTGACCCTCCACCTTACCCAGCATTACATCCTTCTCCAGCGACTGTTCCATCCTGACAATATGTCCAAAGTATGAGAAACGAAGCTTAGCCATCCGGGTCTCCAAGGAGCACTCTGGCTGAACTTCTTCCAAAACAGATCTATTGGTTCTTTTGGCAGTCCATGGCACTTTTAGTATTCTCCTCCAACACCACAACTCAAAGGCATCAATTCTTCTATGATCTTCCTTATTCACTGTCCAGCTTTCGCATCCATATGAGGTTATTGAAAATATCATGGCTTGGGTCAGACGTACCTTAGTCCTCAAGCTGACATCTCTGCTCTTCAACACTTTAAAAAGTTCCTGTGCAGCAGATTTGCCCAATGCAATACGTCGTCTGATCTCTTGACTGCTGTGTCCGTGTCTGTTGATAGTTGATCCAAGAAGAATGAAGTCCTTGACAACTTCAATCTTTTTTCCGTTGATAAGAATGTTGTTTATTTGTCCAGTGGTGAGGATTTTTGTTTTCCTAACATTGAGATGTAATCCATACCGAAATCTCTGCTCTTTGATCTTTATCAGTAAATGTTTCAAGTCCTCTTCACTTTCAGCAAGCAAGGTTGTATCATCTGCATATCGCAGGTTGTTAATGAGTCTTCCTCCAATCTTGATGCCATGTTTTTCTTCAAAGAACCCAGCTTCTCATATTAGGAGGCTTGAAATCAGAAATCAGAGCGATGATGATGGAGAAAAGTCCTTGTTCCCTTTCAGTATCTGTAGGTCAAGCATTCTTTGGAGAACTCCATGTGTCTTGACCTCAATCTTTCTCTGGATCTAGGACCTTCACAGTGCAGAGACACCACTTCCCAGCTCTTATTTATTGATGGTAGTGGGTCCATCTTTTTCTATTCACTTATCTCTCCTTTTCTATTCACTTCTGTTCACTTATCTATTGTAAGATATAAGGTGTTGCATTCCAAATACGTAGCAAATTCCTTGTCATCAGGTCATGGTGATGAAAGGATTAAGAGTATTTCCTGCTGTTGGTGTTAGATGCCTTTGAGTCAGTTCCAAATCATAGCAACACTATACACAATAGAACTAAACACTGCCCAGTTCTGTACCATCCTCACAATTGTTGTTACACTTGAGCTTTTTCCTATAGCCACTGTGTCAATCATTCTCACTGGGGGTCTTCATCTATTTTTCTGACCCTCTGGTTAACCGAATATAATGACCTTATACAGGGAATGGTCCTTCATGATCCTATGTCCAAAGTATGAGAGACGAATGCATGTCATCTTGGCTTATAAAGAACATTCTGGTTGTACTTCTCCTAACACAAATTTGTTTGTTCATAGTATTTTCAATATTCTTCTCCAACACCATAACTCAAACCCATTAATTATTTTATGGTCTTCCTTATTTATTGTCCAGCTTTCACATGCATATGAGGCTACTGAAAATACTATTGCTTGGAGACTCCTGAGGAATGGGACTTAATGGTGAACTAGGCATCAATAAAACAAGGAAAACCAAGTGAAGCAGATTTAGAGGATGGCCCCAGAACTCTGAACATCAGATAAAGGGATACATAGGTATAGCAAGTGCTTATTGGGAGTAAGATTTGGAACAGAAGCATGAAAGGAGGTGGCTTCTGATTTGGGGCAAACAACATGTCCTGCCACAACCATTTTGAACAGTAGGGTCAAAAGAGCAATTCCATTCCAGAAACTTGACTATGATCTGGAGAGATAAAAGTGTAAGTCTTTTGTTATTATTTGTTTTCCATTCTTTTCTTTTACTCTATTTACTCATCTGCACTCTGGGAACAAAAGGGGAGACTTGTATGAGTTAACACCCCAGGGAAGGTTCTGCTCTGTGTGAGGAAGTAGCTGTACAGCATTGATGGCTGAGCACAGAAGCAAAGTGGTAGGAGACAACAGGAAGAGCCTGCAACAGGAGTCTCTTCTAAAGTGGGTATGGCCAGCCCTGGGTTGGTTCTTACTAGGAGAAAAAGCTGAATGGACTTGAGGGAGGAGAAAAAAAATCTTGTGCTAGATCACAGAGGCATAGGGGGGAAATTTCTCAGGAATCCATTGTTATTGAGTGCTATTGAATCAGTTGCAACTCATAGTGACCCTGTATAGGGTTTCCAAGGAGCAGCTGGTGAGTTTGAACTGCTGGCCTTGCAGCTCAAACTGACTTTGCAGTCAATCACATTAACTTGTAGTGCCACACCAAGAATCCATTTGTTGTTCTTGTTAACTGCTGTTGAGTCGATTCTAACCCATAGCGACCCTGTATAGGATTTCCAAGGAGCAGCAGGTGAGCTTGAACCATCGACCTTGCAGTTCAAACAACTTTGTAATCTGACACATTAGCCCACAGTGTCACACCAGAGATCCATTGTTGTTGTTGTTAAGTGCCTTCGAGTCGGTTCCGACCCATAGCGACCCTGTACAGGGTTTCCGAGGGTGTAAATCCTTACGGGAGTAGAAAGCCTCATCTTTCTCCCACGGAGCAGCTGGTAGTTTCGAACTGCTGACCTTATGGTTAGCAGCCCAACTTATAACCAGTATGCTACCAGCACTCATTCAAAAGGCCATTAGATGCTAAAGTCTTACTCATATTTTCCCACAGGTTCCACCCTTTCAACTCCCCTGTGGATTTTTATGACTTTCAACTTCTGTTTTTAGTCTTTTTTTTTGGTCCTCCTTCTATTTTGTGGAAGCTGTTTCTCTTCTTGCTTCACCTGACAAGAGACAGAAACTTTGGCATACAGACAAGCTACAATCATACCCTCTAAAATACCACCAATTGGGAAAAAGCCAATACCAGCTGCTATACACCAGAATGGTGTCTACAACCAACATCCACTAAAAAGCACTCTGAACTGAATTGTAAGAGCAGTGAACAAAGAAGCCCATCTCCTGATCACACCTACCAGGAGGCAATTGGAAAGTGCTTGAGAAGACACTAACAAGCATTCATCTAACTTATACAAATAAACAACACCTCAATGCCTAAAAAGCAGCATAAAATTTCTGCACACAAGCAGACACAAGACAGAGTAGCTTAAACAAATGATCAAGAGGAAGAGCGAGAATTTATATTGGAGAGAGAAGATACTTTGGAATTACCTGAAAAAAAATTAAGAAGAATTATATTGTGGTGCATCCAAATGTTCCACAGAAAGTTTGAGAAAAATAAGGAAGCCAGAAAAGCACTTCCAAAACAATCAAACAAAGTAGATATAGCATTGGCAACAATGCAAAATCTGAAAAAAGAGGTCCAGATGATCAGTCATAAAATATCAGAAATTCACAATACACTGAAAGAGCAAAGGAGTAGAATTGAAAGGATGGAAGCCAGAATTAGCAAACTTGAAGAGAAATCTCTCAGTACTGCTAAGTTGGAAGAACAAGCAGAAAAAAATAATTTTTAAAATCTGAAGAAAGCCTAAGATTCATGCAGGATAACTTGAAAAGGAATAACCTATGGTGACTGGAAGTCCAGAACAGGAAGAGACATATAAAACCACAGAACAGATAGTTGAAGAGCTGTTGGAATAAATTTTCCCTAGCATTTTGAAAGAAAAGCAGATAAGCATTCAAGAAGCTGAATGAATCCCAGGCAAGACAGACCCCCAAAAGAAAATCACCAAGACATATCATAATCAAACTTTCCAGAACCAAAGACAAGGAAAGAATCCTGAAAGCAGTTAGGGGAAAAAGAAGCGGAAAAAGGAAAGCCATTAAGATTAAGTTCTGATTTCTCAGTAGAAATCATGCAGGCCAAAGACAATGGGATACATATACAAAACTCTGAAAGAAAAAAAAAAGAATCATATACTCAGCAAAACTGTCAATCAAATATGTCAGTGAAATCAGAACATTTCAGATAAACAGAAATTAAGGGATTTTTTAAAAACCAAGCCAGCACTTCAAAACATAGAAAGGGAATTCTCTGGACTGAGAACCAATAAGAGCAGACAACAACCAGAGATTGAAATACATGGCACCACCCAGAAATCAGTCCAGAGATGGAAGAGTCCAGAGCAGGAGAAAATAATATGAGATTAGAAGATCTGGGAAGTCAGTCTATGATGTAGATAACTACAATGTGAAAGAAGGGAAAAATATAGTAACAGTGATCTAGGTGTTGAGGAGGTCAGGTAGATTTCAGGATAAAACAGACTATCTTATAATGAGAAAGAACTCAATAAAATATAGGGTAACCTCAAAGAAACTTAATACATCACAACATATCAAGAAAAGGAAAATCCAAGTAGATTATGGAAACATTAAAACTATGAAGAAATTGACAAGAAAAAGCACACACAAAAAATGAACTCACCACAGGAAAGCATGCAGAACAAAGAAAATAACAGCACCACAAAA
>NW_006408683.1:789655-793947 GCF_000296735.1 Chrysochloris asiatica
AAAAAAAAGAGCAGGAGTGGCAATATTAATCTCTGACAAAATAAATGTAAAGACCCAAACCAGCAAAAGATACAAAGGACATTATCTCATGATTAAAGGGTCAATTGAACAAGAGGACATAGCCATAATAAATATATATGCTCCCTACAAAAGAGCCCCGCAATACAAAAAGCAAACCCTAATAGAATTGAAGAAGGAAATAGACAACTCTATGATAATAGTGGGAAATTTTAATACACCACTTTTGAAAAAGGACAGAACAACCAGATAGAAACTCAACAAAAACACAGAGGAACTAACCAACACCATCAACCAACTTGACAACATAGAGTTGTACAGAGAATTCAATCCAACAACAGCACAATACACATTCTTTTCCAGTGCACTTGTAACATTCTCCAGAACGGACCATGTGTTAGACCACAAAGCAAGTCTCAATAAACTTTAAAACAACAAAATACTACAAAGCATCTTCTCAGATCACAATACTATAAAATTAGAAATCAACAATAGGAAGATCAAGGAAATAAAATCAAATACATAGAAATTGAACAACACTGTGCTTAAGAAGTCAACAGTTAATAGAGCAAATAAGAAGTAAACATTTAAAATTCCTAGAAGGATATCATGTTTGGTAAGGTAGAGGGTCAGAGAAAAAGAGGAAGACCCCAGCAAGATGGATTGGCAAAGTGGCAGCATCAATGGGGCCAAGTGTGACAACAATTGTGAGGTTGGCCCATTACCAGGCAGTATTTCATCCTGTTGGGCAAAGGGTCACTATGAGTTAGTACTGAGTCGATGGCACCTAACAACAACAGTCAATATTGTACTGGAAGTGTTAGCCAGAGCTATAAGGCAAGAAAGGGAAGTTAAAGGCATCCAAACTGGCAAAGAAGAAGTAAGACTCTATTTGCAGATGATATGATCCTATACATAGAAAATCCCAAAGACTAAGCAAAAAAAATTACTTGAACTCATTGGAAGATTCAGCAAAGTGGAAGGGTACAAGATCAACATAAAAAAACAGTTGGATTCCTCTACACTAATAAAGACAGTTCTGAAAAGGAAATTAGGAAAAAAACTGAAAGTGAAGCATTCTTCATATCAAGGATCAAGCTTCCCTCCTCAGTACAATGGGTTGATAGGGATAGGCAACTTAGACTTTGGCTATCAAAAATGGGGGTGGGGGGTGATTGGCTTACAAGCTTTCCTAAGGGTGCTAGTGTCAGAATGAGGGAGTAAGATAGAAAATACTACCCAGAACAGAGGCAAGGCAATATCCCCTCCACAGATGCCCATGGGATTGAATACGGAAGGGCAAGTTGCAGGATGTTAGGGGCACATACTCCTTTCTATATCTTGGTTGGACTTATTAAATAGGAAAAGTTCAGATACTTCCTAGTGAAATGTTGTTGGGTACTCTTGGGCCAGTTCCAACTTGTGGTGACTGTGTGTGGGGTTTCCGTCTGGTGAACTTGAACCATTGACCTTGTGGTTCGGATGGACCTTATGGTCCAGTGCATTGACCCACAATGCCACACCAGGATGATCCAACCAAAATGACAAATTTAATAACCACTACTTTTGCTACCCATCATCCTAATTGGGCAGATTTTCAGGCTCTGTTGATAATGCTCCTGATCAGCAATGAAAAAGGCTGATCTGAGCTAAGACATGGGACGAAACAACACACATCCATGGAAAAAAACTTGAATGGGTACCTTGCCCCAGTAAAGGCTATTCTTCTAGTTGACACAAATTGAAATCTATGCCATGGCTGGAGCACTATAAAAGGTGCATTCACAGAGGTCTGAAAAAGGGAGTTCCTAAACAAAAGAGCTTGAACATGGTACAGGCAGTTCACCAGAAGTCAACTGAGAACTTCTCTGAATTATTTGAATGAATCTATCAGGTTTACTGTAACTACACAGACCTTGGTCTTGAGGACTCAGCAAATATCCAAATGGTTAACACGACTTTTATCTTCCAAAGCACCCTGGACATTAGAAAGAAATGGCCGAAATTTGACAGGGCAATTAACATGAATTCATCCTAGCTGGTAGACATCACCTTCGAGGTATTTAACAGCCAAGAGCATGAGAAATCTCAAGCCATAACTGTATTCCTAATGACCACTAGAGGTAAGCCTGTGGGACCCTAGGGAGGACCACTGAAAGAGAAGATGGCCTTAAGCAAGGACCAATGTGCTTACTGCAAAAACCTGAACACTGGAAAACTTAATGCAAAAAAAAAAACTTAATGGCCAAAAAAAAAAAATCTATCCTCCAATTCAATCGATGGTTGAACAAGCTTCACTGTCTGCAAAAAAATGACGGTGTCAAGGGGTAAGAAGGTCCCGCATGATTTGGCATCAAACTCTATCATTCCTATTGCCCCCCCATGGGACCTCAGCTGAAAATAACAATGGGGGACAGACTGTGATTGTTCCCTTCAGTAATGGTGACTGAGATCTCAGGGAGACCTGAGGACCAGTTCTTCCTAAAATTCCTAGACTGCTTAATTGGGGGAAAGAAAATGATTGTATGGTCCCCTTACTGGGCCAGGACCTGCTTCCAAAGTTGCATGTTCAAACAGCTTCCTGAAACCAAAAATCTGCAGATGGAGATTCCTCATGAACATGCCTGGCAATTACTAATTCAAACTCAGGAAACCAGTTACATTGGCTGAGGAGATCGACAATCAGGTAAACCCCTCATGTGGGCTAGCAGAACTCCAGGGAGAGCCAATAAGAATCCCCTGTTGAGGTCTGATTGAAGCCTGGAAGCTGACCATCCCACAGAAACCAATATCCTCTCAGGAAAGAGGCTGAGAAATTCACTCTAGCCAGCTCATCAGTGTCCCCATCAAGTCGTCTCCCTGCTGCAAAAAGGGAAGCCTATGGCTCACAACAGGACAGATAGGCAATACCAGGTTATTTACTGGACAATCTGAATATTACCCTGTGAATCATGGGCCAACTAAACCTGCCATCCTCGTCACTGATGTGGCAATTGGAGGGCTGAACCATGATGGTATAGAAACCATTGACCAAGTCTTTTCCAGCCAACTTGACCTGTTTGACTATAGCTGGTGGACTAGACTTTATTCATGAACAGAAGTAGTTACATGGAGAAAGTGACCGGATAGCATGGTGTGTAATAGTAATCGTACAAGAGTGCGTGAAAGCAATAGCCCTCCTTCCAGGGACCTCAGCTCAAAAACCTGAACTGATTGCACTGATGAGGGCTTTAGAAATGTTGGCAAGAAAGACTGTGAATGTGTACCCAGAGGGCTTGAGTAGAACTGAGTTAGAAGGATTTGAGAGAGAAGTTAAAGGATAAAAAGTGAATGATGATGGAATTGTTCAGGTTCTGAAAGGTTAAAAACTAGTAAGTAAATGTCAAGAAAATGGTCTGTTCCTGTGAAAAGTAGCCCCTGCTCTTCTTAAATGAGCCCATGAAATGATCCACTACAGGAAAAAAGCCCTGACTTGGTTCATTAGGCCCTGACTCTAGGGCAAGAAATTTTCAAAAAAAAACCGTTCAGGATGTTAGCTCTAACTGTTTTACCTCCCTCAAGAACAATCCCAAAACAGGCTGTCCTGCATAAATATCAATGTAAACAACCCCTTGAAAATTAACAGGTTGATTTCATGCAGATGCTCCAAGCTGGGGAATTAAATATTTGCTGTTGGTTTTGTTTTTTTTAAATAAATGTTTTATTGTGAATTGTGTGATAGTCTACATGTGAGAACATTAGTTTTACATTCATTCCATCATCTATCGTTTCATTGGCATAGTTACCATCCCGTCCATGCATCTTCACCCAACCAAAGGGTGTACCCTGTAAGCCTGCACCCCACCACCACAGTCCTCAGCCCCTTTCCCTCTCCGGATCCCAAGTCCCCAGCCACACCATCTCTTGACCTCGGCTTCTCTGCCTCCATCTCAGGCCTCACTGTTTCTCTGGGTAGGATCCTGCTCTCCGCTTTTCTCCATTGATGGTCCTAGGGTCCTCCGCTCCTAGACTGAAGAGTTAAACACTCCCCTCCTTGCTACAAAATGTCCATCTTTAGATTTCCAACCCTCACAATCAGTCTTGATAACAATTATTCACTATTGCATCACAAGAGACCCATCTGTATTTCATTTCATCAGCCCTTCCTGGACAGGCTGGATACTATTCACTGGAGACTCTACCTATCACCACGCCCTTTGGATCTAGGTTCCCTCTTGAAAGCTTGTAAGCCAGTCACTTCTTACCTTTGTATCCCTACCCCCATTTTGGGTAGC
>NW_006408683.1:798593-811272 GCF_000296735.1 Chrysochloris asiatica
GCCAGAGCAGCCACTAGAGGATCCCCGCTGCTGGCTAGGAGTGTGGGCAGGGGGCTTAGATGCAGCGACAGATGGGGCATGATGGATGACATAAAAAAGCCGCCGGCCAACTTTCTCACACTCTCCGTGCATGGGTGAGCTGCACCCGGCAGATTTTTATTGGGATCTCAAGCCAGGGTGGGGAGACTTGGGCCGGGGGGAAGCTATGTCACCTCTTGCCCTTCTTTCCCACCCCACCACCCCACCCCGCTGGAGATGCCGCTTTCAGAACGGGCCAGTCCTGGCCCCGTCCTCTAAAGTCTGCAGCCGCAGGAGCGACCCACGGTCCCACATGGAAGAGTCCCAAAATATGCACCTTTGTTTATCCTTATAGCTCAATTTCTCAAAAATGTGAGTTCAGGAGACTTTATAATAGTTTCAAAGCCATGGGACTGGTATATGAATGTTTCCTTTGTGAGATCCCACTCATTTTTCCCGGAGCCTGTCCCTACCTTACTTCCTTGGCTGTCCTGCCATACCGGAAGCATTGCTGGTTTTGTTTTTGTAAATATTTGCTGGTTTTAACTTCAGAAATAATGAAAATCCTCTTGAAGGAGATTACCTCCAAGTTTGGACTTCCAAAGTGTCCAACATGACAGCAGAGCAGCAAACGATATGTAATGGAGATTGCATTCAACATGGAGGTTTGAGAAAATGAACCATACCCTAAAGAAAGAAAGGCACAGCTGTCAGGAAATTTATCTACATTGGGACCAGGTGTTGCCTTAGCTCTGTTTTAAATTCAGGTAGTCCCCAAAAGTGGGCTTAAATTGAGCCCTTATAAAATTGTATATAGTAAAACTTCCCAGGCAGCTTCCCTCAACCCTCTACCTGATCTCAACCAAGATTTAAAGATGCCATGGTATGCGCAACACCTCCACCACACACTTTCTATTATTCATAAAATTGTTCTTCCCAAGTCTGCTTCCTTCCCTACAGGTAATCTGACCCCTTCTAGCCTAGGGATCATGTTCTGCTCAGAACATGGAAAGATGGACCTGAAAACCAGCTGGGGAAAAAGTGAACTGGACCCTGGGAAGTCCTTCTAGTTACCCCATCAGCTGTCAAGTTACCCAGACTCCAAACTTGGACACACTATACCAGAATCATGTCTTATCTGTCAGGACCACCTGGACATCAAAAGCAATTGGAGAAATCCAACTAAAGATAAGAAGATGCACATTAAAATAATGTATCTCCTGCTCTTTACAATAGGACTCTTGTAAGACATTATTCCTTTCAACAGGATAAAAACTTTTGGGTCTATTTAGCTCAGAGTGTAATGAATGTATCTGATTTTTCTTTCAGGAGGACACCCAGAAGCATCTGCAAAGATTACTGAAGACTGAAATGAGAAATTATCCTATGCCCAGCAGCCCAGGTAAAAGGAGTCTCCACCTGGATTCACCACAGCAGACTGAAGAAAGCCTCACCTCTGTGGGAAGCTTAAACTGGCACTACCAACCCTTACAAGGTAACATTGAGACGTATGATCCACACTGCTTCAGCCACAATCTGGGAGCTGGCTGATCTACACATGGCCGAAGCATGAGGACATCTGCCATGGGACTCATCTTAATTAAACTTTGGGATATAGGAAAGGGAAAAAAATCTGTGTCATCTATGTACCCACAGCACCAAGGTGGGCCAAACAGTAACCACCACACTACTCTTCTATGTTGTTCTTGTTAAGTGCCATCAAGTCAATTCCGACCCATAGCAACCCTGTATAGGTTTTCCAAGGAGCAGCTGGTAAGCTTGAACCACCGACCTTGCAGTTCAAACGACTTTGTAGTCTGATGCATTAGCCTACAGAGCCACGCCAGGACTATTACTATAACTGTGAGGGCACCCTCCTAGGTAACTGAACCTATAACCAATGAAACTGGGGTGGCCCTAACCCTTCTTGAGCACCAACAGACCCAGATGTGAAATGCCATCTATCAAAATAGATTAGCCCTGGACTGCTCTGCTTATTGACTGCAGAAGGAGGAGTATGTGAGAAGTTTAATTTCACTAACTGCTGCATACAAATAGATGACCAGGATCAGGCAGTAGAAGAACTCGTAAAACAAAAAAAGAGGCAGAAAGTTGACCATGTCCCTGGGCAAACCTGGAATGGGTGGAATTCCCAGAGTCTATGGGGAGGGTGGTTCTCTGCCTTTGGAGGGTTCAAGACCCTCATAGGTGGGGTTTTGTTTTTATTTGGAATTTGCCTAATGGTTCCATGCCTTCTCCCACTAGCAATCAGGGCCATACAGACCACCACTGAAATAATTATCAGTCAAAAGGAAACCCCACAATTACTCTATGTTAAGTACTAGCAACTCCTACAGGAACCACCAGGTGATGAGGCTCCAATTAGCTAAGTAATGGGAGCCTCAAAGGGGGGAATGAATAGGAAAAGGTAAAACATTAACATACTGCCTCCCCTCCCAGGAGACCAGCCATAATGTTATTCAGGTTACTGTGCAGGACCAATCCTCCCTGCCCAGGAGACAAGCTAGAATGCTAATCAGTTTACCAAGCAGGACCAATTTTCTGGATTCCCTCCTGTCTTCAAATAGGTCCACAACCTAGCCCCTCCCTGATTCTGACTCCATATAAGCCTGTACTGACCTGCACTAAGGCTCAGAATCTGGAGAAGTTAGCTCCTCTGAGCCAACTGGCTTAATAAAATCTGAAAATGTGCTTCACCTCTCCGAGTGGCCTCGGTTTCTTCAGTGATGGAGCTAAAGCTGCTGTAACAGACTTGGATTTAAAACTGCTGTAACAATGGGAGTCCTGGTTTGGCACTGTAGGGTAAGCTGTAGACTGCTGACTACAAGGTCGACAGTTCAAAGTCACCAGCCACTCCTGAGAAACCTTATATAGGGTTGCTGAGTCAGAATTGACTGGACAGCATTTAACATTACCTAATGATTGCAATCATGTCTTCTTAGGTTTGTTGGCAGCCTGAATGCCCTCTTCAGTGAAGTGTTTGTCCATGCCCTCTGCCCATTTTTTAATTGGGTTGTTTGTCTTTTTCTTGTTTAGGTGTTGAAATTTTCTATCAATTTTAGAGATTAGTCCCTTGTTTGATATGTCTTTCCCTAAAGTCTTTCCTACTCTGTTGGTTCTCTTTTTCATGAGCTACATAGGTTTTGAAAAATGCATAATGTTAAGCATCCACCATTATAGCATAATACAAAAATCATATCCTTAAAACTTCCTGTGCAGCAGTGGAGAGGAAGAGAAGGAATCTGATAATTAATGAAATTTTGTCTATGTTAAAAAAAATTACAACAATGACCCTTAGGTCATTGTTATATAAACTGACAAATATAATTGACATCACTAAGTGGTGGTGATTATGTGCTGTGGAGTTGGTTCCATCCCATAGCAACCCTGTATAGGGTTTCCAAAGATGTAAATCTTTATCTTGCCAAATAGCTGATAGTTTTGAACTGCTGACCTTGAAGTTAGCAGCCTGACTGGTAACTACTATGTTTCCAGAGCTATTCACTAAGTAGTATACCATTTGAGAAATGTTGTCCATACTGACAAATGCTCAAGTAATCCAATCTGTACTCATTTTAGTGAGAGTGAGGTTTTATTTATTCAATTTTGCAAAATCGAATAAAAAAACCACCAACCTTGCAGTTCAAATGACTTTGCAGTCTGACGCATCAGCCCACAGTGCCATACCAGAAGAGTTGGTCTCTATTTGCCTGGAGCAGGAGCCAAAGAAGAAGACCCAGGCACTATTGCCTCCTAAATCACGAGAACAGAAGAACTGGGTAGTGTGCGGCTACAGTTACAGAGCATTTTGATCAATGATTCAATAGATGGATCCTGATCCAAAGGAGCAAAATGTGTAACAGAATTTCAAATTCGATGGAATCTAGACTTACTGAATTCATCAACACTGGAGGAACTGGTGAATCTATTGCCCTGAGATCATCTTTAAACCTTGAACCAAAACTATCCCTTGAAGTCAACTTTAAGCCAAATAACAGTTTAGCTCAATTAGTAAAAAAAAAAAAAAGTTTACCTTGAACTTTGCATTCTTTTAAAGAATTATCTATATGAGACCAACATGACAACAGTAATTCTGAAGCACAAGTGAGAAGTTTTAGGGGTCAGCGAGTCTGTTAATGGTAATGAAATAATTTGGATAAAGATAGAGAGAATGAAAACATAATGTGAAGCATGCAAGTAATGCCACTGAATTATGACTTGTGTGCATATTTTCACACACACTCCAAGAAACAATCAAAAAAATTCAAAAACCCACTTACTATGCTGCTGCACTTATTCATTTCTCCTCCTGAACCCTGTATATGAGTTTGGAATCAGGTCTGTCTTTGTGTCAGCAGTGGATGCCGTCTGGCCATCCTCCCTTCTCACCTGTGCCATGCCTGTTATATCTGCTCAAACTGATTGATGGCCCATCAGCAAAACAAAACCAAACCCCAGATGTTCCGACATTTAAAGGCAGTCCTAAACTTTGGTCGCTGTAAGGAAGTGGCAAGCACTACCAGAGTGAACATCACCTATAGTCTCATGCCCATCAAATTTCTTACCCCTTTCAGCTGACATTTCAATCTAAAAGAAGCAGTTGCTGGCAGTTTGTTTGGCTAGGGAGCAATCAAGGAAAGCAATCAAGTCCCTTCAGGACAAACCCCTCTCCAAGACTGAAACTCAAAGGAAACGCACAAGTAGGCACATAAGCTCACTGGCAACCACATTTGGGTGGAAGTGGGGGAAAGTCAGTAATGAAGATATGGGCTGAGTTCGACTTGTCAACCTCAAGATGAGAGATAGAAGAGGAAGGGGTGTTTAGTCTGAAGTTTGGGGAGACTTGGGAACTCCTGAGCCCATGGACATTGACCTAGCCACAGGGTGCTAGAGCTGAAAGGGAAGCATCCAGCTGATATGAAGTGAGGGGAGATGAACAAGAATGCCCAAACTTGCAGATAGTACCCATTTGACCTAATTTCAATGGCTAAATGACCGGAACTCAACTAGAGGAAGATAAAGATATTTGTTACAGGAAGCAAGTGTAAATTGCTACAATTTGATGAACTTGACTTATACTTATGGATGTAGTAGCTCAAAAAACCAACCAAGAGGGAAGGAGTCTTCACATCAAAGGTCAAACATCCCCTTGGTATACAGGGTTGATAGGAATGGGTAATTTAGACATTGGCTACCTAAAATGGGGGAGGGGGAGGGTTTTATAAAGGCATGAAGTGGCTGGCATACAAATCCTCAAGAGGAAGTTAAGTTTCAGAGTGTGTGTGGGAAGGTAGAATTCCCCACTGAATAGTTTTCATTTTGTCTAGATGGGTCTGGTGAAAGGAGATGGGTATAAGATTCTTTTGATTCAATAGTAATTTTTATAAATATTTAATTGTGATGATCACAACTGTAAAGGTAGAAGTTTTGTTACATAAAAGGGGAGTAGTTAATCTTACATTCCAAGAACAAAAGACCCTAGGACTATCAAGGGAGAAGAGCATGAGCAGAATGTGGGACCCTAACCAGAGAATCAGGGACACCAGAGATGGAGGCAGAGGTGATGACAAGGAGAGCTAGAACAGCTGAGGACTCTAGACTCATGGAAAGAGAAAGGTTGTATGCTGGTGGTCAGGAGGCCAGCTTGCAGAATGTGTCCTTTGGTTATTTAAATGATTACATATTCCTGAATGTTTTTGTATACATAAATTTAAAAAAAAAACAGAGGGAATAGAAGCAAATACTGTTAAATGATGATGCATAGAGGGGATTGTAATCATTACAATGAAACAAAATACAATCGTATGAGTGTAAAACCGATGTTCTCCCATGTAAACTATCACTCAATTCACAATAAAAGCCTTAAAAATAATAATAAATAAAAGAAGTGGTTGCTGACCATCTATCTGTCTAGGGAGGTGGGTCCATCCCAGTACATCCCCTTGGGAAATCATCAGGGGCTTCAGTGGCCTGTCCTTGGCCCATGTATCTTGTACAGTCAAGCCAGGTCACACTCACCACAGCCATAGTTGGAGTGTTTGGGGAAGATACATATTTGTGGCAAAATCTTGTTTCTATTTTTTGTACATTTCCCCCAAAGAAAAAAAATACTAGATTAACTAATGTAATTAATCTTTTCTTGCTTTTATTTTTCACTTAGGACCATTCATCATCAAAAAATAGTTTACTTTCCACCTCTCAGGCGGAGTGTGTATCCTGAGGAAACTGATAGGACAGCAGTGACCGCTGGATGCCCCCCTGGGAGGGAGTGGGGAAACTTGGAATAGAAGGGAAGTGTCAGCCCTTGGGTTTGCTTGGGAGGAAGTTGAGCATCTGCCTAAGGCAGATGCAGTGCTGCAAGTCAAATTCTAGGCTGCTCTTCTAAATAGCATGGACTATGCATGGGAACTTGGTGGGGACACTCACTCCTTCACTGTTTGGCTATTGGGCACTGAATTGGTGAAAACACAAAGTTCTACCATTATGTGCTGCAAAGGTGTGACATAGGGAGGACACACATATGGCACAAAAATGTTTCAGTGGGAACTTTTTTCACTCGAAAATGTTGTTGTTAAGTCCCATCAAGTCAATGATCCTGTATAGAGTTTCTAGGAGTAGCTGGTGGGTTTGACTGCCAACCTTGTGGTTCACAGTCCAGTGCCACACCAGGAGTCCATCCTAAAATGTATAGAGTGTTTATTGGACAAAGAGAGAAGACTGAGCTGATAATTACTTATTAGATTTCAACCCTCTCATTTCTCTGTAAAGACAGTGATCAAATTAGAGACTGAGCACAGTGGTTAAGTACTAGGATGCTAACAGAAAGTTTGGTGATTTGAATCCAACAGCCATTCTATAGGAGAAATATGTGGCAATCTGCTTCCATAAAGATTGCAGCCTGGAAATCCTATGGAGCAGTTCTACTCTGTCCTATAAAATCTCTCTGAGTCAGAAGTTACTCTACAGTAATGGGTTGCTGAAGTTGCTGCTATCGACACCAAATGCAGAAATGGCAGTGTGTGATGCCTTGAATTTACTTGATATGACTTTTCTATCCAAGTCCTCTTAATTCCCACCCAGTGATTGGGTGGGACCTTACAAATAAGGTCTCATCTACAAGACTCTAAGGCTGGGATTGGTTAGTTTTGCCTTCCAGCTAGGTTTGAAAGGAGCCAACTCAGAAACAGAGAAGGGAGATCCCAGGACTATAAAGAAAGAAGAGCACGAATAACACCTGAGATCCCTACCTAAAAAACAGTGACTGCAAAGACGATGGCAGAGGCAACAGCAGAGGTGGCGGCATGGAGAGACAGAGAAGCTTTGGGCTCTAGGCCTATGAACTGAGTAAAGCTGAGTGCCTACAGGCAAGGGACTGGCTTGAAGAATGTGCCCTTTGGCACATTCACTGACTGGCTAAAAGAACTTTGTAATAATACATGCTAGAGCAGAGCAGAGGCCAAGGGACCACATGACTGAGGCTGAAAACAAAGAGTGAAGTTTATCTGCAGTATCGCAGACTAAAGGTGTTCCTGACTGGCTAACTGCTGCATCCTGAATTGTAACTTGCTCACTTCCCTAACAATCGTGAGTATTGTTACATGTGGCCATTGCAATGGGTTATAGAACCCACATGTGAAGCAGAGAGTGCTGTGGGATGAATGGTTCACGTTAGAATAGGGGAAAGAAGGTTGTAGGGTGGAAACATGTCTAACCTCTGCTTCACAGGAATCTGCCTTGGGCAGATTTTGAATTCAATCTCCTTTCCCCCTTATGAAGCTAGGGGAAGTCAGACATGGTTTTTATACAGTGAGACAATGTATCAATTGTCCAAATACTTTATTGACCATGTCAGATATCCAGCCACTGAAATATAGGTATTGCACATTTAGGTTTCTGGGTTAATGCTGTTGAGTACTATGAACTTGATTCTTCATTTGATCTTAGATGAACTTTACTACGGATTTCTGAACTACATTTTTAGACAGCACAGATGGAAGAAATGTCATTCCTGGCATCCAGAATCTGCACTGTCCTCACACTGTCCCTTTTATCAGAAAGTTTGGGTTTTCTCAAATGGCAGTGGGAATGCTACTCAGAACTTCATTTGTGGGTGATGAGGAGACCACTGAGGTTCTTAGAATGAGTGTCAGTCACATGGTCAGATCTGCTTTTAGGAAGATTACTCAAGTTGTGTGTGGGAGGTAAATTACAAGGGAGACTCTGAATTTAAGGACATCATTGAGGAGTCCATGGAAGGAATTCAGATTACTCCAGCTGATAAAGACTTGAAATTCTGAAGCAGCAGTTCAAACTCACCAGCTGCTCCTCAGAAACCCCATACAGAGTTGCTATGAGTCAGAACCAACTTGAAAGCACTTAACAACATAAGGAATGGGGAATTCCTAGGTGGGAAAAATAATTTATTCAACTGCTAACACAAAGGCTCGACCACTCATCTGTTAGTTTGTCGAACTGTGGTGGCTTGTGCGTTGCTGTGATTCTGGAAGCTATGCCACTAATATTTTAAATACCAACAGGGTCACCCATGGTTGACAGGTTTCAGATGACCTTCCAGAAAAAGACAGACTAGGAAGAAGGAGTGACAAACTACTTCCAAACATTTAGTCACTGAAAACCATATGAATAGCAGAGAAACACTGTCAGATATAGTGCCGGAAAATGAGCCCCTCAGGTTGGAAGGCACTCAAAATGCAACTAGGGAAGAGCTGCCTCCTCAAAGTAGAGTTGACCGTGATGACACTAATGGAGTAAAGCCCATGGGAGAAAAAACCATGGGACCTTCATTTGCTGATGGGGCACAACTCAAAATGAAGAGAAACAGCTATAAACATCCATTGAAAATTGGAACGTGGAATGTATGAAGTGTGAATCTGGGAAAATTGGAAGCTGTCAAAAATGAAATGGAACACATAAACATCGATATCTTAGGCATTACTGAGTTGAAATGGACTGGTATTGGCCACTTTGAATCTGATGACCACATGGTTTACTATGCCAGAAATGACAAATTGAAGAGGAATGGTGTTGCATTCACTGTCAAAAAGATCAGTCATGAGGTACAACACTGTCTGTGATAGGATAACATCCATGTGCTTACAAGGAAGCCCAGTTAATAACACTATTATTCAAATTTACACACCAACCACTAAACCCAGTGAGGATGAAATAGAAGAATTCTACCAACTTCTTCAATCTGAAATTGATCAAACATGCAATCAAGATGTATTGATCATTACTGGTGATTGGAATACAAAGGTTGGCAGCAAAGAGGAAGGATCAGTAGTTGGAAAATACGGCCTTAGTGATAGAAATGATGCTGGAGAACGCATGATAGAATTCTGCAAAATCAATGATTTGTTCATTTCAAATACTTTCTTTAGACTTCATGGACCTCGCCAGATGGAATACATAGAAATCAAATTGACTACATCTACGGAAAGAGACAGTGGAAAAGCTCCATGTCATCAGTCAAAACAAGGCCAGGGCATACTGTGGAACAGACCATCAATTACTCTTATGCAAATTTAAACTGAAGTTTAAAAAAATGAAAACAAGTCCATGAGAGCCAAAATATGACCTTGAATATATCCCACCTGAATTTAGAGATCATCTGAAGAACAGATTTGATCCATTAAACACTAAAGACCAAAGACCAGATGAGTTGTGGGATGACATCAAGAACATCATACATGAAGAAAGTGAAAAGTCATTAAGAAGACAAGAAAGAAAGAAAAGATCAAAATGGATGTCAGAAGAGACACTGAAACTTGCTCTCCAGTGTAGAGATGCTAAAGCAAATGGAAGAAATGAGGAGGTACAAGAGCTCAACAGAGAATTTCAAAGATCAGTTCAAGAAGATAAAGCCAAATATTACAACAAAATGTGCAAAGATCTGGAATCAGAAAACCAGAAAGGAAGAACACACTCAGCATTTCTCAAGCTGGGAGAACTGAAGAAAAAATGCAGGCCTCGACTTTCATTATTGAAAGATTCTCTGGGCAAATTATTGAATGATGCAGAAAGCATTAAGAGAAGATGGAAGGAATACAGAGTTAGTTACTGTACCAAAAGGAAATGGTTAATCTTCAACCATTTCAAGAGGTAGCATATGATCAAGAGCCAATGACACTGAAGGAGGAACTTCAAGGTGCATTGAAGGAATTGGCAAAGAACAAGGGACCAGGAATTGATTAAATACAACTTGAAATCTTTCAAGAAAGTGAGGCAGCACTGGAGGCACTCACACATCTACGCCAAGAAATTTGGAAGACAACTATCTGGCTGACTGATTGGAAGAGATCCATATGTGTGCCTATTCCAAAGAGAGGTGACCCAATGGAATGTGGAAATCATCAGACAATATCTTTGATATCCAATGCGAGTAAAGTTTTGCTAAAGGTAATACAGAAATGGATGCAAGCATACATTGACAGAGAACCTCCAGAGGTTCAAGCCGGATTCAGAAGAGGCCATAGAATGAGAGATATCATTGCTGATGTCTGATGGATGTTGTCTGAAAGCAGAGAATACAGAAAGATGTTTACCTGTGCTTTATTGACTATGCAAAGTTTTTCGATTGTGTGGATCATGACAAGCTATGGACAACATTGAGAAGTATGAGTATTCCAGAATACTTAATTGTGCTCATGAAGAATCTGTACCCGGACCAAGAAGCAGTTGTTCAAACAGAACATGGGAACACTGAATATTTTAAAATTAAGAAAGGTGTGCGACAAGGTTGTATTCTTTCACCATACTTATTCAACCTATATGCTGAGCAAATAATCCAAGAAGCTGGGTTCGATGAAGAAAAACGTGGCATCAGGATTGGAGGAAGATTCATTAACAACTTGTGATATGCATGTGATACAACCTTGCTTTCTGAAAGTGAAGAGGACTTAAAACATTTACTGATGAAGATCAAAGAGCTCAGACTTCGGTATGGATTATATCTCAATGTAAAAAAAAGAAAAAAATCCTCACCACTGGACCAATAAACAACATTCTTATCAATGGAGAAAAGAATGAAGTTGTCAAGGACTTCATTCTTCTTGGATCAACTATCAACACTCATGGAAGCAGCAGTCAAGAAATCAAATGATGTATTGCATTAGGCAAATCTACTGCACAAGACCTTTTTAAAATGTTGAAGAGCAAAGATGTCAGCTTGAAGACTAAGGTGCGCCTGACCCAAGCCATGGTATTTTCAATAACCTCATATCCATTCTAAAGCTGGATAGTGAATAAAGATCGTAGAAGAATTCATGCTTTTGATTTATGGTGTTGGAGGAGAATATTGAAAGTGCCATGGGCTGCCAAAAGAACCAATAGATCCATTTTGGAAGAAGTGCAGCCAGAGTGCTCCTTGGAGACCAAGATGGCCAAACTTCATCTCTCATACTTCAGACATATTGTCAGGAGGAACCAGTTGCTGGACAAGGATATCATGTTTGTTATGGTGGAGGTTCAGAGAAAAAGAGGAAAACCCCCAGTGAGATGGATTGGCCAAGTGGCAGCATCGATGGACTCCAGCGTGGCAACAGTAGTGAGGTTGGCCCAGGATCAGGCAGTGTTTCATTCTGCTGTGCATAAGGTTGCTATGAGTAGGTACCAAATCGATGGCACCTAACAACAACAACAACCCAAAGCCTGGAAGTTCAAATTCACACAAAGACATCTTGAAAGACAGGCCTTGCAATGTACTTCAGAAAAATCAGTCATAAAAATCCTATGTAGCATAATTCTTCTTTGACACGCATGGGCTCACCATGAGTCTGAGTTGACTTAATGGCAATTGTCATTCTTGTTTTTGTTTTTAACATGAAAAGAAGTCTCAGGGCCTGCCTCAGAATGCATAGTGTTAGGGAACATGTTTCTACATTAAGGATTATGAATATCCTTGATGCTGTCCACTAGGAATTATAGTCCAAATGGTGCCCTGCATATAGGCAATTCAGATCAACATACTTCTTCTTTGGGAAGAAGTGAGGTGAGAGAGAATATTTTTGGGGGAAGGGATTAAAAAGGCACACAAACTTTTCTTATTGAGGCCCACAGAGAGGGAAGAAAAGTAGAGAGAGGCATATTGAGGAAGTAGAACCAGTTAGTTACAGAGAGCGAGGGAGAAACCAACATGTAGGAGAGGTTACCCGTTTTTTGACTTAGATGGAGGTGAGATGAGAAACACAGCAGTTCCAAAGAAGAGGGGGTTGGCTTATCTGCAAAATTCTATAAGTAGGTACTATTCCTGCTTCATACCCACTCCTGGATGATGATGAAGTTAGCCAAATAGAACAGACCAATAAAAAGAGTCTAACAGAAGTCATAAAAAGCTAGAAGTTTGGTTTGTTGATTTTACAACTATTTAGTGAGCACCATTGTATGTGTGCTCAAGCCTGAGTGTACATACATTAGTTAATAAAACAGATGTGGATTATGCCCTTGGGAGTTTTGTCTTGTTTGTTGGCTCCTTTGGGGGTGAGTAAATAGAATAAATCAATCCTCCCTTTCAATGGACATCTGTCAATGCTAGGGATATATATGTGACAGGCTTTAGGGAAGCAAGCAGGGAAGTTATAGTAAGTATCAAGAATTTGCTTAATTAAGCAGAAACAGAAAT
>NW_006408683.1:812114-814944 GCF_000296735.1 Chrysochloris asiatica
AAGATGAGACTTTCTGCTCCTGTAAAGATTTACAGCCTTGGAAACCCTATATAGGGTCACAATGAGTTGGAACAGACTCCATGACACACTACCACCACCACCATCCTCTTTACTAGGCAAACCTGCTGCAAAAGATGTCTTTAAAATGTTGAAGAGTGAAGGTTATCTATTTGAGGACTAAGGTGTCCCTGCCCTAAGCTGTGGCGTTTTCAGTCACCTCATATGCATGTGAAAGTTGGACAATTTAATAGGAAGACCATCTAAGAACTGATGCGTTTGAGTTATGGTGTTGGAGAACAATATGAAAATTACCATGGACTACCAGAATAAGTATAGTCGGAATGATCCTTAGTAGCCAGATTAACAAGATTTCATCTCTCTTACTTTGTTTTTGTTTGTTTTGTTTTTAACTTTTTACTGTGAATCAAGTGAAGGTTTACAGTGCAGATCATAAGTGTTGCATTCAACAAATTATATACTTTGCTTCATTACATGGCTGCAATCCTTACCATGTGCTAATGTTGTTGTTAGGTGCCATCGAGTCAGTACCAACTCATAGCGACCTTATGCACAGCAGATTGAAACACTGCCCAATCCTGGGGCAACCTCACTACTGTTGCCACGCTTGAGTCCATCGATGCTGCCACTTGGCCAATCCATCTCGTTGGGGGTCTTCCTCTTTTTCTCTGACCCTCCACCGTAACAAACATGATATCCTTCTCCAGCAATTGGTCCCTCCTGACAATATGTCGAAAGTATGAGAGATGAAGTTTGGCTATCTTGGCCTTCAAGGGGCACTCTGGCTGCACTTCTTTCAAAATGTACCAATTGTTAGCAGTATTTACCTCTATACACTTCAACTATTGCATTCCTCCCTGTGTCTCCCGCTACCTTCATCTCTCCTCTGCTAACCATTCTCTTGTATATTGCCTGTCCTGTCACCCCTATTAACAATATATGTCTATGCTGTAGTCCATGAATAATTTTTTCTCACCATCCCACCCCACCCCACCCCAGTAACCATCACAGATTTCTTTATCAAGAAAACCTTTTTTATTTTTTTAAAACGTTTTAAACATTGGTCTCATACAATGTTTGTCTTTTTGTGAATGAATAATTTCACTCAGCATAATGTCATCCAGGTTCAACCATGTTGTGAGGTGTTTCACAGATTCGTCATTATTCTTCAGTGTTTTGTAGTATTCTACTGTGTGTATGTACTCATTTGTTTCTTCTGTTGATAGGCATTTATGCTATCTCCATCTTTTTGATATATCTCTTGTAGATAGTATATTGAAGGATTGTGTTTTCTTATACATTCAGTTCTTTATGTCTCTTCATGGCACCTTTAATCCATTTGCATTCCATGAAATTATCAATAGGTATGAATTTATTATTGTCATTTTTCTGTTTGCTTTTTTGTGGTGTTCCTGGATTCTTTATTCCACATAATTTTCTGTACTAACTTCATTTTGTTTGTTCATTTTCATTTCTGTTGTGCTTACATTTACTAACCAATTCTGATATGATGCTGAAGTATCACCATTGGACTGCAAACCACAAGGTCATCAGTTCAAACCCAGCAGCTGCTCCTCGGAAGTCTTATACAGGGTGCTATAAGACAGAGCTGACTCCATGGCACTTAACAATAACAATGTTTACTAAATCCTCCTAATTTTCTTCTTTTTTATTTTGATGTGCAAGTGTATTATTTCTCTTTGATAGTACCCTGTAATTTATTAATTTTTTACCTGCTTAAAATAGTACATTTTATCATGAGATCTACTTGACTTCCTTGCTATTTAGAAGTTCTATATCTACACTATTCCCTTTTTTTTTTGCTTTTTAGTTGACTTTATTATACATTTATATCTCTGGTTCCCTATTTTCAGTCTTGTAGGTTTTTAATATTTCTATATCTGGATTGAGTTCTGGGTGGTATTGTCATGTATGGTAATCTCAGGTTGTTATCAGCTGTTGTTTGTTCTCAGTGCAAAGTATATTTTAGTATATTTGGTTTGGTTGTAACAAATTCCTTTCATTTCTGTTTATCAGGAAATATCCTTAATTTTCCATTATATTTAAGGGACAGCTTGACTGGTATTTGATTCTTAGTAGAGCTTTGGATATGTCATCCCATTGCCTTTTGCCTGCATGATTTCTGCTGAGAAATCAGAGCTTAGTCTTATTGGCTCTCCTTTGTAGGTAACTCGTCATTTTTCCTGAGATGCTCTCAGGATTCTTTGTCTTTGGTTTTGGAGAGTTTGATTACAATATGTCTTGGTGATTTCTTTTAAGATCTATCCTATTTCGGGGTCATTCCACTTCTTGTACGCTTATCTTCTTCATGATATTAGGTAAATTTTCTTCCAATAACTCTTTGACAATTTTCTTTGTGCTTGTCTCTCCTGTTCTGGAATTCCAATCACCTGTAAGTTGTTACTCTTCATGGCGTCCCACATAACTTAGACTTTCTTTGGATTTTTTCATTCTTTTTTTTTTTTTTTTTGATTGTTCCTCTAGCATACTAGTATTGAGAGATTTCTCTTCAGTCTCAATAATTTGTGCTTCTATTGCTTCTCATCTACTCCTTTGCCCTTTCAATGTATCATCTGTTTCTGAGGTCATAATAATAATCTTCTGGATTTCTAATTGCAGGTTTTGTATTATTTTAAAATATGCATCTATTTTGTCTGTTTGTTCTTACAGTGTTTTCCTGAGTTCTTCTAAAGTTTTTATTTTTATTTTTGCTTTCCTCAATCTTTCTATAGATCCTTTGAAGATACCTAATTATCATTCTTTTGAATTTTTTTTCAGTTAATTCCATTAT
>NW_006408683.1:815399-820628 GCF_000296735.1 Chrysochloris asiatica
TCACATAGCCCCAAACTTCTAAGACAGAAGGATCTGTGCTTTGGCTGGCTGAGGGTGGAGCTGATCACACTTCTGGTCACCAGGGGAGCAAGGGAAAAAAGAAGAACTTGTACCTTTTCTGTCACCCTCATGAATCTACTCTGCCTGGCCTCTCTCCACTGACCAAGCTGTTCACAAGATGGTTGAGCTGCATCTGGCCAGCAGTTCAACAGTCAGTCTCCCTCTCTCACTGTCCATATTTGACCTCTCCTCCCAGAAAGCACTCCATCCACCTCTCTGAAGTTCGGGGTGCCAGAATTTTCATGTGTGTCTGTTTTATTTGTCTCTTGTATCTTTGTTGTACAGGGAACATGTAGTATATATGCCATCTTGATGGAAGTCCTTGTCTCTATTACTTTGGACAGGGTATCAAGATGGACCAGTACCTAGATAAGGATATCATGTTTGGTAGAGTTAATGGCAAGCAAATAAGAGGAAGACCCTGAACCCAGTAGTTTAATACAGTGACAGCAGCATTGGGTTCAAATGTAACAACAATTGGGAAGGTGGCACATAATATGTACATAGAGTTGCTGTGCATCAGAACAGACACAAAGGTACCTACCTAACAACAGCTATCATCTTTATTGCAAAAGTGGTAATATATCAAGTAGTAAATAAGTCTCCACCACTCATATGTTAGTATGTTGTACTGTGGTGACATGGGTATTGCTGTGATGCTGGAATTTATGCTACTGGTATTTTAAATACCAGCAGGGTCACCCATGGTGGACCAGTTTCAGTGAAGCTTCCAGACTAAGACAAACTAGGAAGAAGATGCAGACTACTTCTGAAAGTTTAGCCACTGAAAACATTATGAATAGCAGTGCAGTATCGTCAGTGGGATATTGTCAGAATATTGAATATGGAGACATTATGAATAGCACCAGAATATTGTCATACATAATGCTGGCAGATGAGCCCCTCAAGTTGAAAGACACTCAAAATAAGACTTGGGAAGAGCTGCCTCCTCAAAGTAGAGTTGACTGTAATGATGCAAACCGAGTAATGATTTCAGGATCTTCATTTGCTGGTGGGGCACAACTCAAAATAAGGAGAATCAGCTGCAAAAAGTGAATTAATAATCAGAACATGAATCTAGGAAGATTGAAAGTTGTCAAAAATGAAATGGAACACATAAAGATTAATCTGCTAGGTATTAATGAGCTGAAATCTACTGGTATTGGCCATTTTGAATCTGACAATCATATGGTTTACTATAGCAGGAATGAAGAGGAATGACATCACATTAGTCATCAAAAAGCACATTTTAAGATCTATCTTGAAGTCTAATGCTGTCTGTGATAGGATAATATCCATACACCTACAAGGAAGACCAATTAATACCACTATTATTCAAATTTATGGACCAAGCCAGTGACGGTAAAATTGAAGAATTCTGCCAACTTCTTTAGTCTGACTTGATCAAACATGCAATCAATATGTATTGACAATACTGCTGATTGGAACATAAAGGTTGGAAACAAACAAGAAGGACCAGAGTTGGAAAATATAGCCTTGGAAATTATATTGGAGATCCCATTATAGAATTTTGCAAGTTCAATGACTTATTCATTGCAAATATCTTTGTAAACAACATAGATTTCACCTAATGGAATAAACAGAAATGAAACTGACTAATCTGTGAGAGGAGATGGTGGGAAAACTCCATATCATCACCTAAAACAAGGCCGGGGAAGACTGGAACAGACCATCAATTGTTCATATGCAAGTTCAGGCTGAAACTGAATAAAATGAAAACAATTCCACGAGAACCCAAATTTAACCTTGAATATGCCTCACCTGAATTTAAAGATCATCTCAAGAACAGATTTGATGCATTAGACACTAATGTCAAAATATCAGAAGAATTGTAGGATGACATCAAGAACACCATACAGGAAGAAAGCAGAAGATCATTAAGAAGACAAGAAAGGGGATGCAGGGCAAGATGATGGATGAGGTTGAAAGGTTGCGCATACCCTTTGCTGCAAAGTTATGGGAAACTGGACGAGACAGATGCAGAGGATGGTCCTGGAACTCTGACCTTCAGAGGAAGGGATAGAAAGTGGACCGACTGCTTACTGGAACAAAGACACAGCTAGGAGGAGGTGATTTCAGAGTTGTGACAGCTGATGGGACTTGCCAAAGCCATCTTTAGAGTTTCAGAGTGGCTTTAGAGAGGATAAAACATATTAGCATTGCAGAAACTTACCTGTGGTTCACAGAGACAAAGCTGTAATTTTTTATCTTTTTTTCCCCCTCTGATTCTTCACATTCTCTTGGTGACTACAACCTCTACCAGTGTACAACCCCAGGGAATCTCACACTTTGCAGGTGGTTGGAGCCACTTAGAGGTGGAAACCAAGGTTGTGATTCCCTGGTAATAGCTATCTGAAATAACCCTGCTAGGGAAAGTCCTGTTCTAAATCTGAAATATCAACCTTGGCCAGCTTCTCACTGACTCTCACTAGGAAAGGTAGTTTGAAGGCTGCATGAGATACAGAAAAAAATGGAAAGAAACAAAGCTGGCTATCTGTGAGGACACAACAGGTGCAGCGTGGCCATCTTGAACTTTCTTGGGTGACTGTATAGGCAAGAGGCCAGTAGCTGGCTCAGCATGTCAATGAGTGGAGAGAAATCCCTTGACTTTAGTTTTCATCATTGTTGGCTGGTTTGTCTTTCTACTTCTTGCCTCACCCAACAGGAGACAGCAACTGCAACCATACAGCCAAGCTACATCCATACCCTCTACCACTCCATCAACTGGGCAAGAGTCAATACCACTGCTATACAACAGATCAATGATTACAACCAACATCAGTTATACCAACTGTGAACTGAACTGAATGAATAGTGAACAGAGACAGTGCACAAGCTCATATCTAGATCACCCACCAGAAGGCACTTGGTAAGTGCCAAAGAATAAATCAACATACATTTATCAACTTAATACAACATACAAAGCCTTGAAAGCAAGAGGCAATTTCAGTTCTCTTGAAGAAACAAGACAGAGTAGATCAAACAAATGGCCAAAAGGCAGCACTAAAAATGTTTTTCAGGAAAAAGAGCACTAGAACTACCTGAATGTTAGTAAGGTACATCTAACTGTTTCATAGAAAGGTAGAGGAAAACAAGGAAGAACTCTGAGAAACAATATAAGAATAACATATATATATATATATATATATGGTTGGAGACAATACAAAAACTGCAACAGAAATCCAGAAGATTAATACTAAGATATCAGAAATGGATAATACACTGAAAGAGCAAAGGAGTACCTTTGAATCAATGGAAGCAAGAATTAGTGAGCTTGAAGATAAATCTTTCAATACTAGTAACATAGAAGAACAAAGGGGGAAAAAAGAAAGAATGAAAAAAATCTGAAGAAATCCTAAGATTCATGTGAGACAACTTGAAGATGAATGACCTATGGGTGATCAGATTTCCAGGATGGGAAAAGATAAAGAAAAGACATTCAAAGAGCTGCTGGAAGAAAATATCCCTATTTTCATGAAAACTGAGAAGATAAGCATTCAAGAAGCTAAACAAACCCCAGAGAGCATAGACCCCAAAACATATCATAATCAAACTCTCCAAAATCCAAAATAAGTAAAGAATCTTGAAAGCAACTTTGGAAAAATGAAATGTTACAAGGAAGGAAGGAAGGAAAGAAAGAAACCAAAACAGTAAAGTAAGCCTACAGTTACAAGAAGAAAAGAAATAATAAAGATCAGAGCAGAAATAAGTTAATCTGAAAACAGGGGAAAAAAAGAACCAATAAGAGAAGAAGTTGGTTCTTTGAAAAGATTAATAAAATTGACAAACCATTGGCAAAAGTAACAAAAGAATACAGGGAGAAGATGCAAATAGCATGCATAAGAAACAGACCCAGTAGAAATAAAAGAATAACAAAATACTATGAAGTGGAAATAACAAAATAAACCCAGTGGAAATAACAAAATACTATGAAGACTTGTACTCAAATAAATTTGGAAATCTAGAAGAAATGGATAAACTTTTAGAAAAACACAACCTACCTAACCTAACACAGAGTGAAGTAGAGAACTTGAACAGATCTGTAACAAAAGAAATTGATCAGATCTTTAAAAATTTCCAACCAAAAAAAAGCCTGTGTCCAAAAGCAAGTTCAGATGACTTTATTGCTAAATTCTACAAAACATTCATGAAAGAGTTGACACCAATTTACTCAATGTTTCAGAACATAGAAAGGAATAGAAAACTCCAGAATACATTTTATGAAGTGAGCATAACACTCATATCATATCCAGGCAAAGACATCATTGAAAAGAAAATTATAGACCAATATCTCTCATCAACATAAATGCAAAAATTCTCAATGAAATCTTAGCCAATAGAATTCAACAACATACCCAAAACAAAAATCAAAATAAAACAAGACCAAGTGGAATTCATATCAGGGATGCAAGGATGGTTCAATATTAAAGAAACAATCAACCAAATAAATAAAACATAGTGACCCTGTATAGGGTTTCTGAGGCCGCAATCCTTTACAGGAGCAGAAAACCTCATCTTTCTCTCCAGGAATGACTGGTGGTTTTGAACTGCTGACTTTAAGGTTAACAGCAGAGCTCCTGTTAGAAGTCTTAGCCATAGGTATAAGGCAATAAAGGGAAATTAAAGGCATCCAATTGGCAAAGAAGAAGTAAAACTCCATTGATAAAATGACTCAGCAAGAAATTATTGGAACTCATTGACAGATTCAGCAAAGTGGTAGGGTACAAGATTAATACACAAAAATCAGTCAATAATGGAAGAACAAAGCAGATGGGAGAACAATTAGACAGGTCTCAATGGGCTAAGCGAGACAGAGGTAAATAATGATATATGCACAACATGAGAACAATAGAGTTCTGGGATACAAAGATTGAGCCATGGTTGGAATGTGGAAAAGGGGAGAATAATATTAAGATGCTTGGCTGTCTTTTGAATCTTGGTTCTCCTTGCATTATATTATAAAATAGTCACTAGAGGGGGAAAGAAAGGAATAGCGAAAAGCATCACCATAGAAAACTTGTAAGTCCGTCTTCTGCCCATAACTGATTGGAACACCTAAACTGGGGCTACAACGTGTCCAGTGAAGGAGGCTTCCTGCGGAGCCTCTGCAATACATAAGACTACAGATGGAAGCCTGAACCACATCCA
>NW_006408683.1:835434-836783 GCF_000296735.1 Chrysochloris asiatica
AATGATCATTGTTCAACCATTTCAAGAGGTAGTATGTGACCAAGAGACAATGGTACTGGAAGAAGTACAAAGTGCTCTGAAGGCACTGCCATAGCTCCAGGAACTAATGGAATATAGACTAAACTCTGTCAACAAATTAATGCAGCAGTGGAGGCACTCATTCATCTATGCTAAGAAATTTGTAAGACAGCTACCAGGCCAACTCATTGTGCCAGTTCCATAAAGAAGCAACCCAACAACATGTGGAAATCGTCAGACAGTATTATTAATATCACATGTGTGTAAAATTTTGCTGTAGATAATTCAAAAAAGGCTACAACAGTACATTGATAGGGAACTGCCTGAGATTCAAGCCAAATTCAGATGAGGACATGGAACAAGAGATATCATTGCTGACATCAAATGGATTTTGTCTAAAAACAGAGAATACAAGAAAAATGTTTATTTGTGGGGATTATGACAAGCTATGGATGTATTGCAATGAATGGGTATTCCAAAACAGCTAATTGTGCTCATGAGGATCCTGTACATAAAGCAAGGGGCAGTCATTTGAACAGAAAATGGGAACACTGAATGGTTTAAAAGCAGGAAAGATGTGTGCCAGTGTTGTATTCTTTTGCCAAATTTATTCAATCTGTATGCTGAACAAATAATTCAAGAAGTTGGATTATATGAAGGAAAGCATGGCATGGGGATTGAAGGAAGGCTCATTAATAACCTGTGATATGCAGATGATATAACCTTGCTTGCTGAAAGTGAAGAGGACTTAAAATACTTACTGATGAAGATGAAAGACTACAGCCTTCGGTAAGAATTGTACCTAAATGTAAAGAAAACAAAAATACCCACAACTGGAACAATAAATAACATGATAAATGGAGAAAAGATTGAAGTTGTCAAACTTCATTTTGCTTGGATACACAATCAACACTCATGGAAGCAACCATCAAGAAAACCAATGATTAGGCAAATCTGCTGCAATCTTTAAAGTGTTGAAGATCAAAGATGTCAGTTTGAGGAAAAAGGCACACCTGACCCAAGCCACGGTATTTTCAATACCATCTTAAAAAATGCTTGTGAAAATTCAACTAAGAAGAGAAGGACTAAGAACTGGTGGCCAGGAGCAGACTTGAAGAATGTGTCCTTTGGAAATGTAAATTATTATATATGCCTGAGTGGGTTTTTTTGTTTGTGTGTTTTTTTAAAAAAGCTAAAGTGGATAGTGAGAAATACTTTTAACTGATGGCATACGGAGGGGATTATAATCAATGTAATGAAACAGGTTATATGAATTGTTGAATGTGACACTGATGATGTGCCCTGTAAACTTTCACTCAATCCACAATAAA
>NW_006408683.1:838438-847499 GCF_000296735.1 Chrysochloris asiatica
TGAAAGTTGAACAATTTAATAAGGAAGACTATTTGAGTTATGGTATTGGAAAAGAATATTAAAAGTACCATGAACTGCCAGAAGAACAACCAAATCTGTGTTAAAAGAAGTACAGCCATATTTCAGACATATCAGGATGATCCAGCCCCTGTAGAAGGACATCATGCTTGGTAAAGTGGAGGGTTAGTGAAAAAGAAGAAGACTCCTAAAGAGATGGACTGGCAATGTGGCAGCAGCAATGGGCTCAAGCATAACATGGTTGTGAACATAGCAAAAGACTGGGCAATTTATCATTCTGTTTTGCATGGGTTCAATATCAGACTGAACTGACTTGACGGGACCTAACAACAACAACAAATAAGTCTGGTCTGTCAGTTTGTTGTATTTTTGTGTTGCTGTGATGATGGAAGCTGTGCCACCAGTATCTCAACTACTATCAGGGTCACCATGGTGACAGGTTTCAGTGGCGCTTTCAGACTAACATAGACTAGAAAGGAGGACTTGGCAATCCACTTCTGAAAAAAAACTAGTCAATGAAAACTTTATGAACAGTAGCAGATTATTGTTATTATACTGGAAGATGAGTCTCTCAGATTGGAAGGCATTCACAATAAGAGTAGGGAAGAGTTGCCTCCTTGGAAGTAGAGTCTACCTTAATGACATGGATGGAGCAAAGCTTTTAAGGGCCTTCATTTGTAGATGGGACATGTCTCAAAATGAGATGAAACAACTCCAAAAGTCCATTAATAATCAGAACATGGAGTGTATGAAATATGACTCTAGGAAAATTGCAAGTCATTAAAAATGAAATGGAAAACATAAACATTGATGTTCTAGGCATTAGTTGCTGGGGACCAGCCTCGACAAATTATTAAGGGGGCTCTCGAAGGGGGATGTGGAGTCGGCGAAATGAACTACATGAAGTCAATGGGTTGTTTTGAGTCTTAGATGTTGCTCTCAGATGTTGCTCTCTGATGTTGCTCTTCTTTTACTTAATTTTTTCAGCTGTTTATATACCGTTACAATACACAATGACTTCATAGCAATCAATTCCTTTAAACTATAATCTATTTCGTGATTACATTTTCTTTTGATTCCTGAGCCTTCAAGTTACATCAAAGAACGTCAAGAACATCAAAATATTTTCTTTGATCTTTTCATATCTTGCCTCCTCATACTCCCTAGTTACCTTGACAACACCTGTTTTCTGTAAATAATTTTGTTTTACTCTAATCCTCCTTAAAATGTCACGTTAACCTTTAAACAAAGTTCTAAATCTTAACTCCTATTTCTACCCTCACCTGCTATTTTCTACAGATTCATTAATCACAATTGATAATCAAAACATTATTTTTTTTTTCTGTAACTGGTCATACATATCAGTTACTCATAATTGATTTAACAATAAAAACAAGAACATAATAGTACCTAAAGTTTTATAGTTAATAATAAATGGAACAGCTTTCCCACACTAACAATATCTCTATCTAAAAACATCTAGTTAAATTTCTACTTATATTCTTACATGTTCCCACAGCCCTTAATTGTGTCTTAACTATTTTCTAGAGGTCTTGATGTCCCTAACTGAAACTACACAGAATGTTGATTGTAATCTTAAACTTGAACTGGCAGTGCTTTAGCTGGTGTGGTTTTTCCTAGCTGGTGAAACTTATTGTTACTGTAAAAAGCAATCTTTTAAACTATACGTGATTGAATATGGTGTGAAAGTGTCTAAATGTAATTTTTAACCTTTAATATGATCGTTGAAGAATTCTACTAAAAACTTCTATAATAAAATCAAGAAACATCAGAAATAAACTATTCATAAAAGGAAAAACACAGGAACTACAGGGCCTTTGCATGGAGTTCTCCTTGTGGCTTTGACAACCAAGGAGACACTCATTGTTGCTTTGCTAAAACAATGAGCTTTTCATGTGCAGGGTCTCCTGCCGTTCAATTCCTTGATGGCATGGGTTCTGCCAATTAGTGAGCTGAAATGGACAGGTAATGGCCATTTTGAATCAAACAATCATATAATCTACTATGCCAGGAAAGATGTCACATTCATTATGTTAAAAAGAACATTTCAAATATCTTTAAATAAAATCCTGTCCATGATGGGATAATATCCATATACTTATAAGGAAGACCAGTTAATACAACTATTATTCAAATTTTCATGCCAACCATTAATGCAAAAGATGGGGAAATTGAAGATTTTCACCAACTTTTGCAGTAAGAAGTTGATCGAACATGAAATTGAGATGCATTGATAATTATTAATGATTGGAATTGAAAGTTGGATACAATGAAGGAAGATCAGTATTTGGAAAAGATGGCCTTGGTGATAGAAATTATTCTGGGGATCAAATGATAGAATTTTGCAAGACCAATGACTTATTCATTACAAATACCTTTTTCAACAACATAGTCAATGACTATACATGTGGACCTCACCAGATAGAATATACAAGACTCAAATCAACTACATCAGAACAAGGATAGAGGCTAAATGTGAGCAGACTACCAATTGTTCATATGCAAATTCAAGGTGAAGATGAAAATTAAGACAAATACAGACGTGCCTAAAGATAACCATAAGTGTTGTTATAGTGTAGAAAAGAAGCCCCATCTTAAAAAATAAACCTATACAGACTTTTTATTAAGCTTTCAACAAGAGTAAACACAAGACAAACATAAATTACCCAGGTGAGGGGAATCATAGACATCATGATGAGTTTCCAAAGTTTAATCCCCCCATGCAACCTTATGTAGCAATCTTCTCTCACTACAACTTTGACTGACAGCAGCAGCCATGCATCAAATATGTGCACTGGTAGTGCTATGGAGTCGGTTTCAACTCATAGTGATCCTGTACAGGGTTTCCAAGGCTGTACATCTTTATGGGAGCAGAAAGCCTCATTCTTTTCCCCTGGAAGAGCTGATAGTTTCGAACTGCTGACCCTGAGGTTAGCAGCCCGATTCATAACCACTATGCTACCAGAGCCCCTTCGGGTTTCCTTAAAGCAGGGAGGGAACTATTGTAGATAGGAAAGTTTACAGTCTGAGGCTCACAGTGTATGATAACACAACCAGGCAATCATTATGTTCCTCCAGAAATATTCCTGTGAGGACTGGTTGGGGAAAGCCAGTCTTAAAATATACTGTTTCTAACTCTGGTAGTTCAGCTGTTAGGGGTACATGAGGTACTCAAGAAAAATTGGCATCTGAACACTTAAAGCTAGGCATAAAACAGAATTAAGTTCTGCTAGGCTGGAACTATTCACAGGCAAAAAGCCTCCAGATATCATGCTCTACAGCATTCCCTCCTCTTGGTCACATGTTGTTGGCAGTCACATCGATGATCAGAAACCTGTACTTTGCTGGGCACTTAGAGTTGCTTATGGCAAGCTCTTTAAACTAAGGGTGGTCTTTCCACCTGATACCATCTTGTTCTTTACCAGGGCTTCAAATAGTAGTGGCATATCCATTAGGCTTATTGTGGAACTCAGCACATCACCTTGGTCAGAGCTATCTCTTTCCTTGTAACACACTGACACGAAGGCCTACTATAAATAGAACACAATTTAAAAATATTATTCTTCGTGAAATTGACCTAACCCATGTGATGGTTTACAGCTGCTCCTTGCAAACCCTATACAGGGTTGCTATGGATTGGAACCAACTTGGCAGTACTCAACAACAACTAGTAATAGCTATATTCTGTAAACCTTAGATTGTATGTGAACATGAACACTGATCACATACAAACACTTGTCAATAAAACTTTATCATTGTATTCTGTAAGATCATAATTCAGCCCCTTTTTAGTCATGGTTATTATAATCTTGCTATTTTTATCAATAAAAGTTTCTATCTGAGTTATGAATCTCAACCCATTATTTAGACAATTTAGGAGAAAGATCATTTCTTATATTCAGTAAAATAGAACCTTAAAAACACTCATAACACCATAATGCTTTCTTGAAAAAATTCTGTTTGTTTGTTAGTTTCAGCTATAATCTATGAACATTCCAGAGTCCTAGAAATTTTATTTCATTTGGAAGGCTCCAAGTTCAAAGTATCAGTCCTTTCCATAAGTTCATCTTTCTGTTCGAAATTTTTTGTTAAACATTTCAAAACATCAACATGACACATCAGTAAAAAAAAGTTTATCTATAGATGATAAGACTTAATATGTTGTTACTGTTGTTTTCAGGTGCCTTGGAGTCAGCTATAAACATTGCCTGGTCCTGCATCATCCCCAGAATTGTTATGCTTGAGCCCATTGCTGCTGCAATGGGACCAATCCATCTCGTTGGGGGTCTTATTCACGGACACTCCACTTCACTAAGCATCATGTACTTCTCCAGGGACTGGTCCCTCCTGACATGTCCTAGGTATGAGAGATGAAGTCTCATCATCCTGGCTTTTAAAGAGCATTCTGACAGTATTTCTTCTGAAACAGATTTGTTGGTTCTTCTGGCAAGCCACGGTACTTGCAGTATTCTTCTCTGACACCATAGCTCAAATGCATCAGTTCTTCTATGGGCTTCTTTATTAACTGTCCAACTTAATATGGATCTGATTAATTTGTAGCTGTTGGGTTGGGCTGGAGTCATAATGTGTGAAAGAATTCACAAGTACGGAGTTTCAAAATAGAGAGCTGTGTATTTCCAAGCAAGGAAAGGGGCCTAACACAAGAGAATAGTGCGTGGCCCTAAAGGTCGGGTGTTTCAGGAATTTATTGAGTTTTTAGGAGGAAGGTAAAGGGAATATTGAAGACAGGTGGAATGGGAGTCAGATTTACAAAACAAAAGATTGTCCCTCTGAACTAGTATAACAGGGTATTGTTGTTGTTGTTAAGTGCATTGGTATTGACCCATAGCGACCCTGTGTGGGGTTTCCAAGGAGCAGCTGGTGAGCTTGAACCACCGACCTTGCAGTTCAAACGACTTTGCAGTCTGACGCATTAACCCACAGTGCCACACCAGGACTCCCCAATAGGATATTGTTGTTGTTGTTGTTAAGTGCCGTCAAGTCGGTTCCGACCCATAGCGACCCTGTACAGGGTTTCCGAGGGTGTAAATCTTTACGGGAGTAGAAAGCCTCATCTTTCTCCTGCGGAGCGGCTGGTAGTTTTGAACCGCTGACCTTAAGGTTCGCAGCCCGATTCGTAACCACTACGCTACCAGAGCTCCTTCCAATAGGATATTAGGAGATGATTTAAAGATATTGTCCATTGTTTGGCCTCCAGGATATTGTCTATGGCAGCTAGACATTTTGTTGTTGTTGTTTAGTGCCTGCAAATCAGTTCTGATTCATAGTGAGCCTGTATAGGGTTTCTGAGGAGCCGCTGGTAAATTTGAACCACTGACCTTGCAGTTCAAACCAACCTTGCAGTTCAAACTGACCTTGCAGTCCAGTACATCACCCCACAGCGCCACACCTGGGAGTCAGGCAGCCTGTTCTTTTCTGAAAAACAAGCTCAGCAAAAGAGGCTAGGGAGTAGCTCATCAGTAGGACCATCAGTTCTTCATTAATGCAAAACAAGCTTAGTAAAGCAGGCTGGGTGGGGTCTTATATTGTTTTTGTTATGTGCCATGGAGTCAGTTCCAACTCATAGCAACTCTGTACAGGGTTTCCAAGGCTGTAAATCTTTACGGGAGCAGAAAGCCTCATCTTTCTACTGTGGAACAGCTGGTAGTTTTGAACTGCTGACCTTGCGGTTTGCAGCCCAATTCATAACCACTATGCTCCCAGAGCTCCTTAGGGTGGTGGTGGTGGGGTCTTATAAGAGTTTATAAACACTGGAGCTGAGTCCTTTCAGTAGCTACATTATAAAAGATACAGGTGCTAGAAATGAATCCTGATATTGGGTAAAGACACTCAGTGAGACTAAATTACCTTGGCAAAGCAAAGTTTACTCCTGCAAGAGGGTGCATGCACATAGATGTACATACAGGAACAGGCCAGCAAGCACACTGAGTGGGCAGTCCACTTGGATTTTTAATCCCTGATGTAAGTATCAAGGCTGTGTATGACCCCCATTGGCTAGGGATTTGACAGCACAATCTTTTCCCTTACAGGGTTGGCTAGTTCAAATTTCTAAGGTGTGCATTCCTATTTTAGGTAAGGAAAAACAGAGAGAGATCATAAGGTTTTTACTCACTTAGTCAAAGAAAAAGAGAGTGATCATAAAGTCTTTATTCACTGCAGGAAGTAGTTAAAGAAAAAGAGACCAATCATAAAGTCTTTACTTCAGGAAGTAAAGACAAAAAAAGAAAGGTTACACAAATACAATAAACAGGATTATAATAATAAAAAAAATTTTCCCACAATCACCCCCCCTCCTTTTTTTTAGACTTCTTCTTTCTTTTCTTCAAATTCTGCAAGGAGATGTTGACTTTGGTGTTTATATGTTTCTAGGTGAAAAAGGTTATTTTGGTATCAGGGTGGGGGTTGTTTGGACAGGGCTGTTTCTATGAGTTTTAGAACTAATCCTCTTATACAGAGTATAATACAGCATCCCATTAGTGTTAATATGCCAAATACAATAGAGAGGTGAGGACTGAAGTCATAAGCCCTTTCCATTTCCTGAACCATTAATGGTTCCATAATATTAGAAAAGGGGTCATGTATGGCTGAATTTTCAGCGAGTTCATTAGCTGAGGTGGTCAGCTCTTGTAATGCTTTTGTAATGGTACCATCAGGAGGTGTGTTATTGGGAATGAAAGTACAACATTGGACTCTGATCATAACACATACTCCTCCTTTTTCTGCTAATAGCATATCTAAGGCTAATCTGTTTTCCCAGGCCATTTTGCTAGTAGGTCCCAATTGTTCTGCTATTCCTTTTATAGAGTCTCTGGTATATATAATTATCCTTTGTTAATTATAATAGATGTAGTTAATTCAGTCCACATTTTTGATAATGGTTGACTACCAGAATAATACAGATTCAAACCCTGTTGCTATTTGTTTTTTTTTTTGTTGTTGTTGTTGTTTTGAATTTGTTTGGCACCCCTCAGTGAACTCCTATACATGGGAATCCAAAGAGCCATGGGGAATAACTACACTTCTCTTGGCTTTATGCCTGTTTCCTGTTGTTGTTGGTTGATGAAATGCTAGGGTGAAAGAGATGATCAATTGCACCAAAGCATAGGTGCCACTCCAATTTGCTGGTAAAGCCCTCAATAATTATTTCCTATAATATCACCAGACATCTGTTAATGGAATAGCAAGGGCTGACTGATTTTGGAGCTCTTTAAAGAGTTTGCGCTTGCTCTATCCTGTCAGGTTTCTGATGGACATCAAATTCCCCCCATGTCTGGAGAGACACAAAGTGAAATTGACTTTGAGGCTGGAGGCCTAATGATCCTGGGGGCTGACCCATAAGACACCTGACATTAGGGAACAGTTATGACAATGAGTTACAGGATTTGCTGCCCCAGGCTATAGGGTCCTGGAAGAGAACAATCATACAGTGCATGCTCTGAGAGTCTGAGGGCCATCTGAGTGGAAAGGGGATCACTTGGGCTTCCGGTATTCCTGTTGCACAGGAGTAACAATTGCTCTTATTTAGAGTATGAACAGAATATTTAATCCATTCCTCCCAAGTATTTCCATATCCTGTTTCTATAGCTATAGTCTGTCTTAGGTCTTTAACTTATGAAATTGTCACTTTGGAAGGGTCATTTCCTGAACTTAAGGGGGGTGGGGGGTACCAGATCTGAATCATTTCTAGGATTCTGTGTTTGAGTTCTATTTTTGGTAGAGGTAGGGCTTGAGTTTTGTCTAATTAGTTTTAGAGAGAAGATTCTTATAGAATACTTTCCTGTAACATTGGCTCCCAATCCAAAATTTCCTATTATTGAAGCTTCACTGTATATGGTTTTGGGATTATCTATAATTAAGAGTAATGGATTACATTGTAAGGGTTTGCAATGGAGAGGGGGTGAATCCTCGTATGAGCTAGAAGACCATTACTGATATTTGGTGGTCCACCAAACATCATTCCAGTTATTACAGGGACCCCTCAAGGCACTATATTTATGTTTGTTTCTCACTATTCTAAAGGGGCAAAGATAATTTTCGACATTGGACAATTGTCTCTGAGATTCCTCTTGCCTGCACAGGATAACAGAACAGGGAGAGATGCCATAGTTGTATCTACTATTAACTTGATTGGCTGGCCATAGGCAAAAGTCCTTTGCATCTCCCTCATGGTAATGATACATTTTACCCATATTAACTTCCAAACCCAAACCATCTTGTCAGGGACACGTTAGAACCCTTGGGCATTAGACATCTCTTATTCTGGCTTCATATTTACCCCTGTACCCTGAGTTTTCTCCTAATAAACAGGGATCAAGGAAGTGGGTAAGACAGTCTAGTCCAACAAGAATAGTAATACTGAGAAGAATAGCCTCAGGGCAAAGGTATGGATATCAAGACCTGAAACCCTAATTGAAGCAGCTGGCCACAGGCAGAAGAGCCATGAAGATAACACCTAGAGCTGACAACTGCAGAAGGAGTTGTGATTTTCAATATGTCTGTGTCCCTTTACTAAAAGTTGATGAATAGTCAACACATCACTCCTCTTAATCAGTATGTATTAGCCCATTCTTAGAGGAAGAGACCCCATACCTTTATAAGCCCCAGTGCACCTCCATTTTACCAGGTCTGAGAAGCAGCAACTCAGTGGTACTAGTTCGTTAGACCCCTGAGAGTGAGTGGGACCAGGGAAAAACAGGACAATCTGGCAGAGGTATGGCAAAGCATACCTTTTTGGGGTCACTTTGAGAAGTTCCCTAGGTGAGGAATATTTTTCCCACTGGTAACTACATTTCCCTTGGGGAGAGATCCTTTTTACCGGTTCCTTTTATTGAATAGTTAGTCCACTCCTCTGCGATGGCTTTCTCAATAGTCAACTGCTCCTAAGAAGGGCCCTCACAGTTCAGCTGGAGTCTGTTCTCTTTCCAGGTCTTAATCAGCATCAAGTCTCATGGTCAGAAGTGATGAATGGTGAATTTGAAGGGATGGGTTTGGACCAAGAGTT
>NW_006408683.1:850324-851002 GCF_000296735.1 Chrysochloris asiatica
AGGCAGACATATTATATATGCCTGAGTGGTGTTTTTGTTTGTTTGTTTTTTAAAAAGCTTAAGTGGATAGAGAGAAATACTGTTAACTGATGGTATACGGAGGGGATTATAATCATTGTAATGAAACAAGGTATATGATTTGTTGAATGTAAAACTGATGATATGCCCTGTAAACTTTCACTCAATCCACTATAAAAACTTCAGATAAAAACAAAACATAACATAAAGAATGTATCCAAGAAAACACCCTGGGTAATTCTGTTATGTCATAAGGGATCACTGATCACTGTGAGTTGCGATTGACTGGAAGTAACCTAACAATGACAGGCATTCTCAATAGGAATCATTGTTTAGCAGTTGTGTTTGTTTAACTGATCACATCGCATTTGTGCTTTTGCTTCTTACGCTAATGTATACTGAACATCTTTTTATTTGATAAACAGCTCTCCAGTGGAAATTAAAACAGTAGATTGATAACGAAAATGATAAAATTTTATTTTCTGATAGATATCAGTTACAACATATGTGAGCTGTAAAATAAATATTATTTAAGTGTTCTGGATATTTGTCTTCATTAATAAAATATGACCAAAAAGCCAAGATAGTAAAATTAATATCCACAAAGATGTTCATGTTTCTAATTTCTAGATGAGCATTTTAGTGTCCCTATATGTAACT
>NW_006408683.1:852337-853087 GCF_000296735.1 Chrysochloris asiatica
GGAGAGCTCAGGGTTGTGAGTCTAGGGTGTGAGTCTAGGGTCTAGGGTCTAGGAGGAAGGGTGTGAGCCTAGGGTCTAGGGTATGTGAGGAAGGGCAGGATTGCAAAGTGAGGGTAGAGAGAAAAGGGGTCCCAAGGAAAAAAAAGTTTTTCTTTCTTTGTCTTGTTATCTCTTGTCTTAAGTGCAAATAGGACAACAGGACCCCGTCCAGCATAGGGCATAATCTATTTCCTCCTGAGGGACAGGACTTTTGTTATTGACATACTCAATTAAAATTTGACAGACCCAGTCCTTGTCTGAGTCAAATTTAGGCCAAAAGACTATTTAAAATTTGTTCTTGCGATGAAACGAAACAGCAATATCTTATCATTTGTTATTTCTATTTCCATTTAGTTCATGCACTATTATTCTAATACTTTAGCATTAATCCTAATAGACTATTTGTGGAATTTTGTCCTTGGTTTCATTTTCTCTAGAGATTCTTTTACTGGTATTTCCCATCCCAGTTACCTGGCTGTGTCTTCTTACAAAGAGGCTCAACCCCCCTTCTATACTTGGAGGTTTCTTGCTCTCTTTTATTTTCACTTTGCCTGTCTCCCACTTCCCTCACAGGAACGTTGGGCCCCTCTTAGTAATTGGTGTGTCAGTATAAACCCCGGCTCAGATCGAGTCCTTGATTCGATACCATCCTAAGCTGAATGAGGTGGTCACAAAACCGAAGATCAGGACTCCATACTTGCTTCGTGCCCA
>NW_006408683.1:855838-856435 GCF_000296735.1 Chrysochloris asiatica
TGCTTGCATGGGATTTTATATATTTAAGGTTTTTATTGTGGATGGATTGAAAGTTTACAGGCCATATCATCAGTTTTACATTCAACAAATCATACACCTTGTTTCATTACAATGATTTTACATTCAACAGATCATCAACCTTGTTTCATTACATGTACCATCACTTAAAAGTATTTCTCACTATTCACTTTAGCTCTTTTTTTATAAAACAACAAAAACAAAAAAATTCAGGCATATATTATTATTTACAACTCCAAAGGGCACATTCTGCAAGTCTTCCTCCTGGACACCAGCTCTTAGTCCCCATCTTCCCATGAATCTAGAGTCCTTAGTCACTCCGCCTCTCCATGACCCCATCTCTGCCTCTGTCTCTGGCATTGCTGCTTCTCTGGATAAGGTCCCGCATTCTGCTTGTGCTCTTCTAACTTTATGGTCCTAGGGTCCTCTGTTTCTGGACTGTAAGATTAACCACTGTAAAATTAACCACTCCCCTGCTTTTGTTATAAAACTTCTACCTTTACAATTGTGACAGTCGCAATTAGTCATGATAACAATTACCTACTACTGAATCATAAGAATCTTATCCCCATCTCTTTT
>NW_006408683.1:875302-883060 GCF_000296735.1 Chrysochloris asiatica
ACCTCCCCATGCGATATACTTATGCACTTTGTTGAATATCAGTTGACTGTATGTGGATGGGTTAATTTCTGGATTCTGGATGCTGTTCCATTGATCAATGTATCTTTCATTGTACCAGTACCAAGCTGTTTTGACCACTGTAGCTGTGTAATAAATTTTGAAGTCAGGGAGTGAGAGGTTTCCAACCTTATTCTTATTGTTAAGCAGTGCTTTGCTTATCCCGGGTCTCTGTCCTTTCCATATAAAGTTTGTAATTGTTTTTTCTATCTCTTTGAAGAATGTTGCTTGAATCTGGATTGGGATTGATTATATGTGTAAAATACTGCTTTGGGCAGTATTGACATTTTCACAATGTTAAGCTTTCCTATCCAGGAGCATGTACATTCTTCTATTTTTGTAAGTCTCTTTTGGTTTTTTGTAGTAGTGTTTTGTAGGTTTCTTTGTATAAGTCCTTTGTTTCTCTGGTTATATTTATTCCTAGATATTTCATCCTTTGGGTGGCTATTGTAAATGGTATTGCTTTCCTACTGTCCTTTTCAATGCTGTCGCTATTGGTATAGAGGAATCCAACTGATTTTTGTATGTTGATCTTATATTGGATCCTGCTTCTTTATCCGTTCTGTTATTCTTTCTCTTGACAGGTGCATTTAATCCATTGACATTTAGTGAAATTATCAATAGCTATGAATTGATTGTTGTAATTTTGCTCTCTGTGTGTTGTTTTTTTTGTGTGTGTGTGTGACCGTGGTATTGCTGTTTTCCTTGTTCCACATAATTTTTGTGTTGAGTTCATTTTGTTTGTGTGTTTTCTTGTCAATTTCTTTACTGCTGGTAATTCAATCTGTACTGAATCTTTATGGTTTTCCTTTTTCTTGATTTGATATGAAGGTATATTAATTTTCTTTTCAATTACCCTGCAATTTATTAATCTCTTCCTTAGTTTAAAGTAGTCTATTTTATCTGGAAAGCTACTTGACATCCTCACCATCTGGAAGTTCTGTAACTACCCTTTTCCCTCATTTGCTTTGAAGTTGTCTTCATTATAAATTGATATCAAGGTTCCCTATTTGCAATCTTATAATTTTGTTTTACTTTAGATCCTTCTATATCTGGGTTGAATTCTGGGTGTCATTGTTATGTATGTTAATCTTGGTTTCTGTTGCTATTGTTAGTTCTTAGTCTTTTGTTTTTGGGTTTTGTTTTTTATTAGTTTTCATTGTGAATTATGTGATAATTTACATGGGAGAATATTAGCTTTACATTCATCCTATCTTATTCAGTTTCATTGCAATGATTACAATCCCCTGCATGCATCATCAAACAACCAAAGGGTATACCCTGCAAGCCTGCTCCCCTGGACATCAGCACACAGATCCTCTCCCTCCCTGAGTCTAGAGTCCCCAGCCACTCCTTCTCTCCATGTCATCATCTCTGCCTCCATCTCTGGTTTCACTGCTTCTCTGGATAGGGTTTCACACTCTGCTTTTCTCCCTTGGTGGTCTCAGGGACCTCTGCTCCTGGACTGCAAAATCAACCATTCCCCTCCTTTTGTTACAAAATAGCTACCTTCACATATCCAACACTCACAGTCAGTCCTGATACCAATCATTCACTATTGTACCATAAGAGTCTTATCCCCATCTCCTTTCATCAGCCCCATCCAGACAGGTTGGAAGCTACTCAGTGGAGATTCTACCTTTCCCCACACTCTGTTGAAAGCTTGTAAGCCAGTCATTTCTTGCCTTTGTAGCTCCCCCATTTTGGGTAGCCAATGTCTAACTTGCCCATTCTTGTTGACCCTGTGTACCAAGGGGGTGGGAATGATCCTTACTGTAAAATTTGTTCCATCCTTTGACCTACTGCATCCACAAGCGTAGGTCAAGTTCATCAGATTGCTCTTTTTTTCCCCTCTTCTTCCTCTAGTCGAGTTCTGATCATCCAGCCATTGAATCTAGGTCAAATGGGTACTATCTGCAAGTATGGGTGTTGTTGCGCATCTCCCCTCACTTCATATCAGCTGGATGTTTCGCACTCTGCTCTAGTCCTCTGTGGCCATGTCCCTGTCTCTGGACCCAGGAATCCCCAGATCTCGTCATACAGCTGGCCAACCAGGTCTCAATCCAGGTTAAAGGAGTCTATTGAATGTGGTTGGACTTAGCTCACAACTTCATTGCTGTTTCCCGCCCCCCTTTCCCTTTATCAGTGACCAACATGGCCAGTAGTAAGACCACGTGCCTGCTTGTGTATTCCCCTTGAGTTTTAATCTTGGAAGGGGGTTTGTCCTGAGGGTACATGACCACTTGCCTTGATGGCTTCTGGGGGAACACTTGTTATTCTTGTAGTAGTCAATCAGACTGCCATTATTGTTTTTAATATTTCCTGCTGGTCTCTTCTGTTCTTTTAGCTGCTCCAGATTGGTCTGCTTGTCCTTTCAAGTGGAAATTTCCCACCTCAGAAGGTTCTGGATCAGGGTCAGGATTTCACATATGGTCTTATGCAATGCAAAGGCTCCACAGGAAGCCTTCTTCACTGGGCAAGTTCTAGCCCCAGTTTAGGTATTCCAATCAGTTATAGGTTGAAAATGGATTACAAGCTTTCTATGGTGATGTTTCTGGCTATTCCTTTCTCTCCCCTTCAAGTGTCTGTTTTACAATAGTAGGTAAGGGAATCTAAGAATTAAAAGACAGTCAAGCATCTTAGCATTATTTCCAGACATTTACCCATTCACATTATGCATCAATTCTTTTATCCCAGAGCCCTGTTGTTCCAAAGTTGTACTTAACACTGTTATTTACCTCTGTCCCATTTAGCCCATGCTCCCTTTAGTATTTTTTGTAAAGTGGGTCTGGTTGTTAAAAATTCCTTTAAATTCTGTTTATCTGTAAATGTAATTTCACCATGGTATTTGAGGGTCAGTTTTTGTTGGATACATAATTCTTTGTTGGAACATTTTTTTTTCTTTCAGAGTTTTGTATGTTTTCCCACTGTCTTTTTATGTGCATAGCTTCTGCCAAGAAATCAGAGCTTAATATTATTGGTTCTCCTTTGAGTTAACTTTGTCTTTCTCGAACTACTCTCAGGATTCTCAGCATTTCTTTATTATTGGAGAGTTTAATTATGATGTCTTGGTTATTTTATTTGGGGGGTTATCCTATTTGGGAATTCATTCTGTGTCTTGAATGCTTATCCTCTCATCATTTATGATGACTCATCTTCTTTGACTATCTTTTCTGTACTTTTCATGGTCTCTTCCTATTCAGGAATTTCCATCACCTGTACATTATTTCTCTTCATTTTGTCCCACATGAATCTTAGGCTTTCTTCAGATTTTTTTCATTCTTTTATTCTGGTTGTTCTTCTATCTTACTAATATTTAAAGATTTATTTTCAAGCTCACTAATTTGGGTTTCTATTGATTTAAACCTTCTCATTTGACCTTTCAATGTACTGTGCATTTTTGAAATCTTAGTATTAATCTATTTACAAATTTTGTATTGTCTCCAATCCTTTATCTATTTTATTTCTTCCTATAGTGTTTTCCTGAATTCATCCTGGTTTTCCTCAACATTTTTGTCAATCATTTTGTTTTTGTTGTTAGGTGCCATCAAGTCAGTACTGACTCATAGTGACCCATTGTACACCCAATGAAACACTACCTGGTCCTGCACCAACCACACAATCATTTGAGCCCATTGCTGTTGCCACTGTGCCAATCCAACTAGTTGGGGTCTTCCTCTCTTTCTCTGACACTACACATTACTAAACATGATATCTTTCTCTAGGGACAGGTCCTTCCTGACAATATGTTTGAAGTATAAGACACAAAGTGTAACCATCCTGGAATCCAAGGAGCATTCTTGTTATACTTCTTCCAACACAGATTTGTATGTTCTTTTAGTAGTCCATGGTACTTTTAATATTCCCCTCCAACATGATATATTCCTCTATGGCTTTCTATATTCACTGTCCAACTTTCACATGCATATGAGGTCATTTAAAATGACTTGGGTCAGGCCCACCTTAGTCCTCAAACTGACATCTTTGCTCTTGAATATTTAAACAGGTCTTATACAGCAGATTTGCCTAATGCAATATGACACTTGATTTCTTGACTGCTGCTTCCATGAGTGTTGATGGTTGATCCGAGCAAATGAATTCTTTGACAACTTTAATATTTTCTCCATTTATATAAAGGCCATTTATTGGTCCAGTGGTGAAGATTTTTGTTTTCATTACATTGAGATGCAATCCATACTGATCTTCAACAGCAAATATATTAAGTCCTCTTCACTTTCAGCAAGGAAGGTTGTATCATCTGCATATCGCAGGTTATTAATGAGTCTTCCTCTAATCCTGATGCCATATTTCTCTTCATATAATCCATCATTGCAGATTATGTGCTTAGTATACAGATAAATAAGTATGGTGAAAGAATACAACCCTGACGCACACCTTTCCTAATTTTAAACCATTCAGTGTTCTCTTACTCTGTTTGAACAACTGCTTCTTGGTCTATGTACAGGTAGGTACCTCATGAATACAATTAAGTATTCTGGAATACTCATTATCCACAATGTTATCCATAGCTTGTCATGATTCACACAATTGAAAGTCTTTGTGTAATCAATAAAGCACAGTTAAACATCTTTCTGGTATTCTCTGCTTTCAAACAAGATTCATGTAACATCAGTAATGATATCCTTTGTTCCACATCCTTCTCTGAATCCAGCTTGGACCTCTGGCAGATCTCTGTCAATATAAGTTTGCAGTCATTTTTTTAGTGATCTTTAGCAAAATTTTCCTTGTATGAGATATTAATGATATTGTCCAATGATTTTTTAATTCCATTGAGTCACCTCTCTTTGAAATGAGCACAAATATGGATCTCTTCCAGTCATGCCATGGAGTTGGTTCTAACTTATAATGACCCTGGTGAGGGTTTATGAGGCTGTAAATTTTTACAGGAGCAGAAAGTGTCATCTTTCTCCCACAGTGCAACTAGTTGATTCAAACTGCTGACCTCTCAGTAGCCCAACTTATAAGTCATTACACTCCCCTAATAATATGGGTACTCATGTGGCACTGTAGGATAAGCAGTGAATTGCTAACCACCAGGTCAGTGCTTCAAAACCACCAGCCATTACTAGGAAACCTATATAGGGTAGCTCTGAGTCAGAATTGACTGATTCTGTTGTGCATAGTGAGTCCACTCCATGACACCTAAGAACAACAATATGTCTTCTTATAGCATCCACTTCTTTTATTTTACAGCCTTTATTACTGTAAAATAATGTGTTTGGAGTTCTGGTATTGTGCTGTAGGATAAGTACTGGACTGCTAACAGCAAAATTTCCTGTTCGAACCCACTAGCTGCTGCTACTTGGAATCCCTGTACAGGATCTCCAAGAGTCAGAACCAACTCAATAGCACTTAACAACACCACATCATCACTATGTTTTTCTGTCTTGCCAAATGGGTCTATCTCCCATGAACACTTCTCTTGAACATTTTATGATGAATGCCTACAATTCCTGAGGGGTTGTTTTTGTTTTTGTTTTTAGGAATAATGCTAAATAAATGTTTGCTTGATATATTCAAAAACAAAAAACAAAGCATAGGCACATAATGAATGACACAGAAAATACCAAAATAAGAGTCACTCTATTGAAAGAGGAATTCCAAGCTGCACTGAAGGTATTGCTGAAAAGCAAGGCTCTAGAAATTGATGAAATAACAATTAAAATGTTTCAACACGTGAAGAAAAACAAAAAAACATCACAATTGGTTCAGTAATTAACATTCAATAAATGAAGCAAAGATTGAAGTTGTGAAGGATTGCATTTGATCCACAATCGATACCAAAAGACATTGCACTGGACTAATCTATTGTAAAAGATCTCTTCAAAGTGTTAAAAAGCAAAGAATAAGGTGCATCTGACCCAAATAATGGAATTTTTAATTGCGTCATTTCATGTGAAATTAATAAGGAAAACTGAAGAAGAACTGATGTTTTTTAATTATGATGTTGGAGAAGGATAATGAATGTGCGTGCCATGGACTGCTAAAAGAATGAACAAATCTGTGGTGGAAGAAGTACAGACATGTTCGGAACCGAGGATGTCGAGACTTCTCTCTTGTACTTTGGACATGTTGTCAGGAAGGGCTAGTCTCATCATGCTTGGTAGAGGTTCTGTAAAATAGAAGAATATCTCCAACAAGGTGGACTGACCCATTGGCTGTAACAATGGGCTCAAACACAGAAATGATTGTGAAGATGGCACAGGACCAGACAGTATTTTATTCAGTTGTATGAGTCAGAACTGGCTCAACAGCACATAACAACAACAACAACAGTAAATAAGCATTCTAAAATAGCAATGTTCAAAATCTGTACACAACCAATTTCTTTATAATAGCTTTTAATATTTTAAAAATACTTGTTTCCTTTTGTGTTACTTTTTTTTATTGTAACAAAGTAGGAGCTTTTCCACTGCTAATTAAAAGATAGGTTGTTCAAACCCACCAACTGCTCTGGTAGAAAGATGTGGCACTCAGCTTTCATAAAGATTGTTGTTGTTGCTAAGTGCTATCGAGTCGGTTCCGATTCTTAGTGACCATGAATAGGATTTCTGAGGAGTGGCTGCTGAGTTTGAACTGCCGACCTTGTGGTTCAAACCAACTTTGTGGTCCAGTGCTTATCTGACAGTGCCACACCAGGACTCCTTTATAAAGATTACAGCCTTGAAAACGTTATGGGTCATTCCAGGAACAGAGGACACTAGTACCATCAAGAGAGAAGAGCATGAGCTAAATGTGGGACTTGAACCAGAGAAGCAGCAACACCAGAGATGGAGGCAGCGATGATGGCATGGAGATATAGAGCAGCTGAGGACTCCAGACTCATGTAAAGAGAAAGGCTGAGTGCTGGCGGCTAAGAGGCAGGCTTGCAGAATGTGCCCTTTGTTGGTTTAAATGATTATATATTCCTGAGTGTTTTGGTGTTCATCCTCCAAGAAAACAAAACAAACAAACAAATAGAGGGAATAGAAGCAAATACTGTTGAATGATGATGCAAGGAGGGGATTGTAATCATTGCAAAGAAATGATGAGTGTAAAACCGATGTCCCATGTAAACTATCACTCAATTCATAGTAAAAACATGAAGAAGAGAGAAAAAAAAAGATGGAATAAAAGCAAATATTGTTAAATGATAATTCATGGAGGGGACTGTAATCATTGCAATAAAACAAAATATGGTAGGTTATGACAGGTTGAGTGCAAAACTGATATTCTCCCAAGTAAACTATCACTCAATTCACAATAAAAGTTTTTTTAAAACAAAACAAAACAAAACAAAACAAAAAACCGCTATGGGGCAGTTCTATTCTGTCCTATACAGTTATGAGTCAGAATAGCTCTGACCAGCAATGGGTTTGGGTAACAAAACATTTGCCATTCCAACTACTTTTTACTTGTCCAATTCAGTGCCATGAAGTATGTTCATCATGTTGTGCAAGATTTTATTTACACTATTCATTTACAAAATTTCTCATCACCTTTAACAGATGTTCAGTGTCCCTTGGATAATGACTCCCTCTCCTGCCTCCTTCCTGCCTGCTTCTGTTAACTACTAATAAGCTTTGGTCTCTATGCATTTGCTTATTCTAGGGTGGAATTGTACAGTTTGTGTCCTTTTGTTTCTGACTTATTTCACATAATCTAATGTTTCATCTCTGCCAAGAAATTTGGAAGGCAACT
>NW_006408683.1:886380-888832 GCF_000296735.1 Chrysochloris asiatica
CAGAGTTCATTTATGTAGCAGCATGTATCAGGAACCCATTTCTCTTTATGACTGAGTAATATGTTCCATTTGGGATCATGGCAACTCTATAAGATAAGCACTGGACTGCCAACCCACAAGGTCAGTGGTTGGAACCTACCAGCTACTCCACGGGAAAAATATAAGTTTTTCTGCTCTTGAAAAAACATTAAAAAGCCTTGGTAACCCTATACAGGAGCACTATGAATCAAAATCAACTCTACGACACTGAACAACAACAACAATATATTCTATTATATGAATAAACAGCATTTTGTGCATACATTCATCTGTGTTTCTACCTTTTGTCTATTGCAAATAGTGCTGCGATGAACAGTGGTGTATGAATAAAATGCTTTTTATTACATACATATAAATCCATAAGAGTATGGTGAAGTGGGGTGTGTCCAGTACCCAGCTCCTCAAGAGTGCCAAATAAATATCAATACCTCCATTTCCTTTCCCCAGGAAAGGCAAGCACCTGGCCGCTACTACCACTAAAAGCTGAGCAACTTCAGCAAGATAACCTTAACTTCCTGGGCCTCTTTCTGTATCTTGAATAAATGTGGTTGGCCTTGGTCAGTACTTCCTAATCCTGGCTAAGCATCAGAATCAACTAGAAACTTTGAAAAATATAGACTCCAGGCTCTACATCCAGAGATTCCAACTCCAATCCAGAATGTCTAGGGTGAGAACTGGGAGTCTATATTGTTAACAGTCTGCCTTCTCTGGTGGTTCTGGTGCAGCATGGAATCCAGACGGCACCTGGGCAGAAATAGCGTACCCAAGCCTTACAGAATATGTGACTTTGTGAGACATGAGGTTTAGGACACAGCTAGGACTTTTTCAGGGAGAATATTGGAATTATTATGGGCTTGCAACCTTGGGGAATGTCCAGTGGGCAGTCAGAGGCCTGACAGAGAATGAGGGTAAGATGACAGGAAGTATTGCTTCCTCCTTCTGATGCCTGGGAAACAAGGGAGACTCATCCCTGGATGCTGATGGTACCTGTGGTCCAAGGAGCATCAGCAGGACTCTTGCCTACAGACAATAGGGCTGCCACCCCTATAAAGCAACCCCAAGAGGTCCAGAGAGCCTCCCAAGTGCTGTTTAACTTGGACACAGTAGCCTCTCCAAGGGAGTCATGGGAAGGAATGTGAAATGATTCCGGATTCCTGATTTTCTGTGGTATAGTTGGAGTGTTCATTCCTTTGAGCCACCTCTAGTTCCCTCAGCCCCATTCTCTGGTCAATCTTGCTTTCTGGGGTCATTTTTGCAATGCCTTTAGCCAAAGCAGCTCAAAGGGATCATGAGGCTGTGCTGACAAAGGCTCTCTGAGAGACAGGAGCTGAACTCCCTCCTCCTCCTCAACAAATGGAAAAACTGGGAGGCCATTTGACACCTACAAAATATTCCCCTGAGAAGACTTCTGATTTCTAACTAACCACTAAAGACAGGAGAATGCATTCCAAGCCAGCATCAGCAGTCATCATAGAAATTGCCTAGTAACTGGTGATTGTGCTGAACACCACACATTTGAATAGCTTGCTTAGTAGCTGAGTAGGAGATGACCTTAAGCTTGTGATTTCAGGTGCCTTTAAGACAAAGCCCATGCAAAGTAGAGATGGAAAGAGAAATGTGAGGTAAAGGGAAGAAAGGTATCAGGTTCTAAGGACAAGGTCATTGCCCTGGCAGCACAGGGTAATTCAGTTGCATCTCTACCACAGGGACAGACCTACAACCACAACCACATGGATTGTTGTTGGCAATTTCTTAACCAAAGGCAGAAGTGGAGCACAGGCCTTTCAGAATGTGGTTTCTCCTCCCTCTTTAACTTCTAGGCATTCCAGAGACTCCAGCCAGCCCCAGGGGCCACAGCAACTCTGCCCTTGAAGGTACCCAGGCTGTGGGACCAGGACTAAAAATTTCCCTCAGCCAGACCTGGCCCCCATGGAGGCCTGTGACTGCCGCAGGATTATTACCTCTTGGCCTCCTCTATTGGGATAAGCTTAGCCATCAGGAAGATGGAAGTTTCTGGTTCCAAAAACATTAGATAAGAAACAAACAAGATGGCGGATCGGGTGGACGTGTAGTACAGAGCTCCAACAACAACAACACACAATACCCAACCAAGCAGGCTCAGGGAATGGTCTCAGAACTCTGAACCACATATAAAAGAATACTTAGAAGGTTGGAAGGATCACAGCTGGGGGAATTTGTGGCAGAAGCAAGAAATCTATTGCTTTCTAGTCTGGGATGCTCAGCTGCACCAGGAGCCACCATCTTGGGTAAGACCAGGTGTGGGAAGGATCGGAGCAGCCACAGACACCTGGCAGAACCGCTGAGATAAAGGTGTGGACATTCTTTTCTTTTGGTATCTGTTCATTGGTCCCTTGCTGTCTGTGCACCTCCATTCTGGTGACTATAGGGGTGC
>NW_006408683.1:892613-914471 GCF_000296735.1 Chrysochloris asiatica
TTTTTGTTTGTTTTTTTCAAAAAAAGCAAAAGTGGATAAAGAGAAATACTGTTAACTGATGGTATATGGAGGGGATTATAATTATTGTAATGAAACAAGGTGTATGATTTGTTGAATGTAAAACTGATGATCTGTCCTGTAAACTTTCACTCAATCCACAATAAAAACCTTAAAATAAATAAATAAATAAGATTACAATGAAAAAAAAATTAGATAAATCTACCATCATATATGTTGTTGTTAAGTGCCATTGAGTCAGTTCTGACCCATAGCAACCCTGTACAGGGTTTCCGAAGGTGTAAATCTTTACAGGAGTAGAAAGCCTCATCTTTCTCCCGCCATATGGTTAGTATTATGGATTGAATTGTGTCCCTCCAGAATATGTGTTGGAATACTAACCTTTGTTATGCTAACAAGGTTGTAGCAGTATGGGGTGGGTCCTAAGACTAGTCACTGCTGAATTATAAGGAGGAGCATAGACACAGACAAGTGAGAAGATAGTTGCCACATGAAGAATACCAAGGCACTAAAGAATTCTGGGACTACAGAGACTGAAACAGACAAGGATCTTTTCACAAAGCTAACCCTGGTGGCCTAAATTCAAATATTCTAGCTTACTGAACTGTGAGAAAATACACTTCTGTTCTTTAAAATCACCCACTGTGGTGCTTTAGGATTTTTATCCCTATGACTTCTGAGCTTAGTTTCACTTCAGTATATCCTTGTTGCTTTCTTAATTCCCACCAAGTGATCGGGTGTGACCATGCACATAAGGTATATAGGACTCTAAGCTGGGATTGGTTAGTTTTGTCCTCTAGCTAAGTTTAAAAGGAGCCATCTCAGAAGTATCCAAGGACCATCAAGAAGGAAGAGCATGAGTGGAACATGAGACATCCAGAGACAACAGCTGAGAAAACAACAGAGGTGGTAGCATGAAAAGACAGAAACACTTCCATAGGCCTATGAACTGAATAAAACTGAGTACCTATAGGCAGGAGACTGGCTTGCAGAATGTTTCCTTAGGGCATTCACAGCCTGGCTAAAATAGTTTTGTATCACTTGCCCACACAGGGCAGAGGCCAAGGGACCACATGGCTGGGAGGCTGAAAACAAGATTGAGGCATACCTGCAATATGGCAGATAAGTCATTCTTGACTGGAGAACTTCTGCTTCCTGAGTTGGTTTTGATCCTGAATTGTACCCTGTTCACTTCCCTAATAAACCCCACAATCGTGAGTATTATTAGGAGTTCTGTATCGTCATTGCAGTGGATAATTGAATCCAGATGTGAAACAGAGAGTGCTATGGGAGGGATGGTTGGTGTCAGAATAGGGTTAAGAAAGTTGTAGAGTGGAAGCATATCTGACCTCCATTTCATAGAAATCAGCCTCGGGCTAATTTTGAGTTTGAGTCGCTTTCCTCCTTAGAGATATTGATTTTTGCTGCCTACTATTATCGCTATGAGTCGGGACCGACTCCATGGCACATAACCACCACCACCACCACTATTATAAAACAAAAGGAACTCTGGTAGCGTAGTGGTTATGAGTTTGAAACTACCAGCCATTCGTCAAGAAAGCCTCATCTGAGGCTTTCTGCTCCCGTAAAGATTTACAGTCTTGGAAACCCTATGCAGGGTCGCTCTGAGTCAGAACCATTATCTACCACCACTGCCATTGTAAAATAAACATACATGTGTGATCAAAAATAATATTGTGAATTATGACTACTGAGAATTTATAAGCCTGCCTTTGGCCTGTATTGACTATATTTGCTAAAAAGGAAGTTAGAATTTGCTCAGAAAAAGGTGTTCTGTTTTAAGACTTTGTAGAGTTTGGGCCTTAGGTAGAATCCTAAGAATATTCAGTTGGTACATTTGCATTTGAAAAGACATGCCGACCAACCCAGAACTGCTGAGAGAACAAGAGATTTATGACTGAAAAAGAACTACAAGAAGAAGAAGAAAAAGTGAAGTGTTCTTGACTTTTGAGTTTTAAGCAAGCTGTTTGCCTTGGAGGAATCAAGGCAAGAAGTCTGTGCCCATAAGAGAAAATCTCCTTGTAGCACTGAAACTTAAAGGGATCTGGCAAGCAGTCTAGTCTACTTGTTGAATAAAAGTGGGGGAAACATAGCAATGGAGACACAGGCTGAGTTTGGACATGTTCCATTGATACTCGTTGACCTTGATATGAAAGGAAGAGAAGAGTAAGGGATGGTTGGTCTGAGGTTTAGGAGTTGTGCAAACTCCTGAGTCCATGGGCAGTGACCTAGCCTCTGAGAGTGAAGGGGCCAGATGTTCTAAAGGGAGATGTGTGTGTGTGTGTGTGTGTGTGTGTGTGTGTGTGTGTGTGTGTGTGTGAATTCTAAAACTTCCAGCTGGTACCCATTTGACCTAGCTTGGATGGCTAAGGCAAAGCTGACCAGATGAAGATAAAGATGTTTGATACTGTGAGCAATATAAATTGCTCCAATTTGATGGACTGGACTTATGTTAATGGATGCAGTTGCTCTAAATTCCAACTGAATGAAAGATTCATCAAATCAAGGAACATGCTACCCACCTCAGTGTACTGGATTCATAGGGATGGGCAACTTAGACACTGGTTATCAAATATGAGGAGGCTATACTTAGAGTCCTGGTGTGGCGCTGTGGGCTAATGCGACAGACTGCAAAGTCGTTTGAACTGCAAGTTCGGTGGTTCAAGCTCACCAGCTGCTCCTTGGAAACCCTATACAGGGTCACATGGGTCAGAATCGACTCGACGGCACTCAACAACAACATACTTAGAGTGGAGAGTGAAGTGTCCAGCTGATATGAAGTGAGGGGAGATGCACAAGAACACCCATATTTGCAGATAGTACCCACTTGACCTTGGCATTAATGATTGGATGATCAGAACTCGACTAGAAGAAGAAAGAAGAGGAAAAAAAAGAGTAATCCACTACAATTTGATGAACTTGACCCATACTTATGGTTGTAGTAGCTCAAAAGAGGGAACAAATCTTTACAGCAAGGATCATTCCCACTCCCTCAGTACACAGGGTTGACAGGGATGGACAACTTAGACATTGGCTACTCAAAATTGGGGGTGTGGGGGGTGGGCCTACAAAGGCAAGAGGTGACTGGCTTATAAGCTTTCAATAGGGAGTCTGGTTCCAGAGGATGCGGGAGAAGGTAGAATCTCCACTGAGTAGTTTCCAGTCTGTCTGGACGGGGCTGATAAAAGGAGATGAGGCTAAGTCTCTTATGGTTCAATAGTGAATAACTGCTATCAGGACTGACTGTGAGACTTGCAAATGTAAAGGTAGCTGTTTTGTATAAAAGGAGGGGAGTGGTTGACTTTGCAGTCCAGGAGCAGAGGTCCCTGGGACCATCAAGAGAGAAGAGCGGAGTGTGGGACCCTATCCAGAGAAGCAGTGATGCCAGATATGGAGGAAGAGACAATGAAGTGGAACCATGGAGTGGCTGGGGACTCTGGACTCAGGGAGGAAGGGGGTCTGTATGGGCAGGCTTTCAGAGTGTACCTTTGGTTGTTTGATGATGCATGCAGGGGATTGTAATCATTGCAATGAAACGAATGTAAAGTTAATGTTCTTCCATGCAAATGATCACTTAATTCACAATAAAAACTTTTTTAAAAGAGATAGAAATGGAATGCATAAAGAAAACAAAAAAAAATGAGGGGGCTGTAAATACATGAAGTGGTTGGCTTACAAACTTTCAGGAGTGTACTTAGTCTCAGGCTGAGGGGGAAAATGGAGAATTTCCACTGAATAGTTTCCTCCTTTCCAGCAGGTCTGGTGAAGACAGGGTGGGGGAAGATGTTGATAGGAATTTATGATTTCAATGGTGAGTAATTCTTAGCAGGATTCATTGTGATTCTGAAAACGACAATTGTAGAAGATGTATAACGGAAAGGGAAGTGTTAATCCTTCATTTATGAAATACAATGGCTAGAAAAGCCAGGGGGTGGCATGTGGTACCTTGAATTTACTTGTTCTGGCTTTTCTATCCAAAGTCGTCTTAATTCCCACCAAGGGATTGGGTGTGACTATGCAAACAAGGGACTGTATGGCTGGGATTGGTTGGTTTTGAGCTGCAGTTAAGTTTAAAAGGAGCCATCTCAGAAGGAAAGATAGAAGTTCCCAGGACCATTAAGATGGAAGAACATGAGTGGAGCATGAGACATTGAAGTTGTCAAAGACTTCATTTTGCTTGGATCCACAATCAACATTCAATGAAGCAGCAGTCAAGAAAACAAGTGATGTATTACACTAGGCAAATCTGCTACACAAGGTCTTTTTAAAGTGTTCAAAAGCAGAGATAATGTTTTGAGGACTACTGCGCACTTGATCCAACCAATAGTATTTTCAGTAGCCCTTGAGAAGACAGGAGAACTGGGAAGGGGGGAGGGGAGGACTGGTAAGCCTCAGAGAGCAGAGAACTTATGACTTCACTCTCTAGGCAGAAGGAAGGGTGGCTCTGCTGAACACCCCTGCTTGGCAGGGAAGCTGTCCATGGTTTCACATTTCCCATCAGCCCTGCATCTGTGGGATCTCCGGGTTGGCAAGGACTCTTCTGCAGTCACCTGGTGTCCTTAGCACAGGACACCCTGGGGCACTTTCCTACTCAGTCAGATGCCAGAGGGTGTGGCCATCTTCCAGTTACAGGCAAAGCTGTGAACAAAAGTAACCCCACTTTTCACTCCTGCAGCATTTCAAAAGGCTTGCACACAACTAAAAAATCTTGTATAGGCAAAGGGTCTAACCTTTAGGATATATTTTAAAAGATAAAAACCAACATTACTAAATTGAACATATAGAAAATGTTCAAACAGTGTATGCTTTGTTATGTATATTCTCCTGACAATAACAAACCAATAGAGAAAACATTGATTTTTTTTTTTTTTTTACATCTATTTTGTGCTGCTTCCACAATGCTTCTTGCTCATGCCCTGGCCCTCCTGGTCTATGCCACTCATTTCTGGCCCTGACTGCAGGAAGATCCCTGCCAATTGCCATATCCCCAACTTTTCTCCTTTCTTCTGCTTTCTGGCAGGGAACACTAGGAAAACCTACCTCACTCTATGTACAGGAAATGTGAATACACACAGGATAGGCTAGGACCATTACAGACATTTAAAAACTAAGCTAGTGGTAGACAAGTCGTCTTCTGGTCCAGAAACAGAAAATTCCTCTTGTCCTTTTGTCCTTTTTCCTTTTAGAGCTCACCAACAAGTTGGGATCGAGTTGATTCTGGCTCACTGTAAGTATCAGAGTAAAACAGTATTTCAATGGCTAATAGGGTTTTCAATGGCTAACCTTTCAGAAGCAATTTACCAGGCTTTTCTTCTGAGATTTCAAACCCCCAACCTTTTGGTTAGCAGCTGAGTCCATTATCCATTTGTAGCACACAGGGACTCATCAGGGTTCAGCTGCTAGGACATGTTGTTGTTCGTTGCCATGACATTGATTCTGACTCACGGTGACTCGTGTTTGTGTGAGTGTGTGTGTGTGTGTGTGTGTGTGTGTGTGTGTGTGTGTAGTAGAACTGCTCCACTACAAAATGGAGTTGATTAAAAAAATTTAAACCAACACAAAAAATGTTCAGGGCTGTCTCCTTTCAGAAGATTACCAGGCCTGTCTTCAGAGGCGGATTTAAGCCTCTGGATAATAGTGGAGCAGTTAACCATTTGTACCACCCAGGGATCCAACCACTTCAAATGAAAAAAAGACAAAGTTGTTTTGCGTTTGTTAGTCATATCCAATTCAAAATAGCTTCTGCTAGCACCAGACAACCTCTACTTACCAGGAAACGTTCATTCACTTGCTTGTCACCATCTGGTTATTCAAAAATTTAAAGTAAGGATTTACATATATCCTGTGGAGAATCTAGGGTATTGTGCATGCTCTGGGCATGTGGCATCACTGGTCAGTTTCTATTAACCCAGTACATCCCAATGTCCTTCCTTAAGTAATTAATGAGCTTGACTTGAATTTTTGAATTGATATATTTGCCATGTGAGCCATTTTCTGTAGATACACCTCTGGTTGTTCTGAGTTAACAGAAAGTGTTGAGTGGTGTCACGGGCCCATGACCTGTGTAATACTTCATACACCTGCCATAACCTACATACTCTTTGGCATACAGCTCATTAGGAGTCCTCTCCAGTCCAAATGAGTTACAGCTAGTTGTTGTTAAGTGCCATCAAGTCCGCTATGACTTATAGCGACCCTGTGTAGGGTTTCTGAGGAGCGACTAGTGAGTTTGAACCACTGGCAGACATCTTTGGAGACAATTTACCACACTGAAAGAAAGGAATCCTAACAAAGGGGGAGATTTTGTGTCTCAGATAACATACAATTTGCTATGGTTTAATGTTAAAATGGTCTCATATGGACCCCATATAGGATTTCAAGCAGAAGCATATATAACTCCAATTTACTGCCTGCAGTATATTCTCATTAAATAAAAGCAGATCTGTGGTTTCTGAGCTGGAGGTGGGGAAGGGATTGACATCAAGGGGCTTGTGAGAATTTTGTGGGGTGAGAGAAAACACCGATTATGGTGGTGACAGTATGGGTATCTATATTTGTCCAAACTCCTTCAACTGCATATTTTTAAAATGGGTGCATTTTCTTGCATGTAATTTATACCTCAGTGGGCAGTGTTTCCTCCTGGTGTACATAAGGTTGCTATGAATTAGAACTGACTAGATGGCACCAAACAATAACCACTACAAAATGGAGTTGATTAAAAAAATTTAAACCAACACAAAAAATGTTCAGAAAGGCCAAGTTTGAAATGTGGTTAACAAAGCCAGTGTTAGGGATATACTATATTTACAAACAATAGCAAATTCCTTTGGGGAGGGGAAGGAAGCAAAGATATTTGGCTAGTTCCAAAGCAGGATACACATTAACAGAACTATGTCCTCCTGCTGTAATTGTACTTAAAAACATTTGTTAAAATCTTCAGAATGTTGAGTAGATGTTTCTTGGTATTTTATAGATCTTTGAGGAGTGAGTACATCCTTCTTCCTGGGGTGCAGGAAAGGTGCTGTCATCTCAAGGCAGAAACAAACAACAAAATGTGTGATCACTCTGTGTTAGACTTGAATTGGCACCAGCATATGGAAAACTAATTGGTGGCCTTTACAAAGTGTTTCAAGGAGTCCTGGTGACACAATAGTTAAGCACTCAGCTACTAACCAAAGGTTGGAGATTAGAGCCCACACAGTGGCAATCTGCTCCCATAAAGCTCACAGCCTAGAAAACCCTCTGAGACAGTTCTTCTCTGTCACATGAGGTTGCTAAGAATCAGAATTCACTCCCCAGCCTAATAACAATAACAAAGGACTACAGGAGGCTTCTTAACTTCAGGAGTCAACATCATGCAGAGGTCATCAGAGTAAAGTCTGCACACTATTTGTAATCTGAATAGTATCAAAAGGTTTGTCCTGAGGACCTGGGAGGCTGATGGGTAGATGAGATGATTGTGTTAAGGGAGCTTTGTCTGTCAAATACCTCCAGTTTGGACACATGCAAACAGCCCAGCTCCTGCCAAACATTGAGATCCAAGAGTTAGCATATGATCAAGAGCCAATGATACTGGGGAAAGAAAGAAACCATCTTGAAAACGCAGAAACAGTAGCCATTTTAGATTATCTAGAGGGGTTCAGATATTGACCAAGAATGTCCAATACACTTGCTTCAGGAATGGGAAAGGATAGGGATAAATTTGGTGGGACATCAGCAGTGGGGCATTGATATCCTGTGTTCACTACACATACCAATGGTTGGATCCCAAGTTGAAGATCCTTAAATATTCTTCTTTAAAGGCACATGCACTTGGAGAAACAAGTGTTGACTAGAAATTATTGTTCAAATAGAACCGACTGCATCCACAACAAAATTATATCAATTTATTACAGTGATATTAGCAACAATCAACATGGAACACTGATTTTGGTATTGCAATGGATAGTAATCTTCATTTTTTATCTGAATTCTACTTGAACTTTTAACTAATAGGAACAGGCCCAGGGCACATCCTTTCCAGGGTGAATCTTCTTGGTGTAATGAATAAAGCACAAAAGTTATCATGGAAGGAAAAATGGATAGCAAGGATCATTTTGCTCTAGAAGGGTTCCTGGGAATTATCAGGGTTTTTTCTGTCATTTTAATTTGTTCATCACTTAATGTCCTCACTGCTAAACTGCATTCCTCACTATTGAATCATAAGAGTCTTATCCCCATCTCTTTTGACCAGACCCGTCTAAACAAAATGAAAACTATTCAGTGTGAACTCTATCTTCCCCGGCACACTCTTACACTAAACTCCCTCTTGAAAACTTTTAAGCTTCATGCTTCTGGGTGAACTCTAACCTCCAACCTTTCAATTAGCAACTGAGTATATTAGCCATTTATATGGGACTCCAACTGAATGCCTATACATTAACCATTATTAAATGATAAATTATTGACAAGGTCTTCATATTTTCCCCTCTAAAGTCCTGGTCACTATACCAAAAGGGAATGGTTGATGTTCAATTGTTTCAAGAGTTAGTAAACTTTCACTCAATCCAAAATAAAAACATTTAATTAAAAAAAAAAAAAAAAAAGAGTTAACATATGATCAAGAGCCAATGATACTGAATGCAGAAGTCCAAGGTGCACTGAAGGAATTGGCACCAGGCAATGAGGCACCAGCAATTGATGGAATAAAAATTGAAATCTCTTAAAAAAGTAAGGCAGCACTGGAGGCACTCACTCATCTCTGTCAAGAAATTTGGAAGACAACTATCTGGCCAATTGATTGGAAGAGATCCATATTTGTGGCCATTCCAAAGAGAGGTGACTCAATGGAATGTGGAAATCATCCGACAATATCTTTGATATCCCATATGAGTAAAGTTTTACTAAAGGTAATACAGAAATGGCTGCAAGCATACATTGACAGAGAACTTCCAGAGGTTCAAGCTGGATTCAGAAGAGGACATCATTGCTGATGTCTGATGGATCTTGGCTGAAAGCAGAGAACACCAGAAAGATGTTTACCTGTGCTTTATTGACTACACAAAGGCTTTCAATTGTGTGGACCATGACAAGCTATGGACAACATTGCGAAGTATGAGTATTCCAGAACACCTCATTGTGCTCATGAGGAATCTGTACATGGACCAAGAGGCAGTTGTTTGAACAGAACATGGGTACACTGAATGGTTTAAAATTAAGAAAGGTGTGTGTGACAGGCTTGTATTCTTTCACCATACGTATTCAACCTGTATGCTGAGCAAATAATCCAAGAAGCTGGGTTCGGTGAAGAAAACATGGCATCAGGATTGGAGGAAGAATCATTAACAACCTGTGATATGCAGATGATATAACCTTGCTTGCTGAAAGTGAAGAGGACTTAAAATACTTACTGATGAGGATCAAAGAGCACAGCCTTCGGTATGGATTGCATCTCAATGTCAAGGAAACAAAAATCCTCACCACTGGACCAATAAACAACATTCTTATCGATGGAGAAAAGATTGAAGTTGTCAAGGACTTCATTCTTTTTGGATCAATTATAAACACTCATGGAAGTAGCAGTCAAGAAATCAGACGACGTATTGCATTAGATAACTCTGCTGCACAAGACCTTTTTAAAGTGTTGAAGAGCAAAGATGTCAGCTTGAGGACTAAGGTGTGCCTGACCCAAGCCATGGTATTTTCAATGCAAAAGCTGGACAGTGAATAAGGAAGACCGTAGAAGAGTTGATGCATTTGAGTTATAGTGTTGGAGGAGAATAATGAAAGTACCATGGGCTGCCAAAAGAACCAACAAATCTGTGTTGGAAGAAGTGGTCAGAGTGCTTCTTGGAGTCCAAGATGGCCAAACTTCGTCTCTCATACTTCAGACATATTGTCAGGAGGGACCACTCACTTGAGAAGGATATTATGTTTGGTAAGGTGGAGCATCAGAAAAAAAGAGGAAGACCCCCAGAGAGATGGACTGGTAATGTGGCAGCACTAGTGGGCTCAAGCATCACTACAGTTATGAGGTTGGCCCAGGACCGGGCAGTGTTTCATTCTGTTGTGCATAGGGTCACTATGAGTCGGTACCGACTCAATGGCACCCAACAACAACAAAGTCCTGGTATGGTACTGTTGGATAAGCACTGTACCACAAGGTTGATTTGAACCGCAAGGTCAGTGGTTTGAACTCATCATCCGCTCCTCAGAAACCCTATACAGGGTTACTATGAGTCAGAACTGACTTGATGGAACTTAACAACAACTTTTGGATTAGGATACTTGACTTCAAGTTAAAAGAATAAAAATGTCTAAGGCAATGGTAATTAGATAAATTTCTCCTCAACAGTTGATTGAAAGAAAAAAGTCTTCCTGGCCTTAGTATTCTTCAATGAAGCCACATATAAGATTACTCTCCTTTGTGTGTCCATTGTTAGATCAAAGAAAGTCGCAAACAGCATCTCCCAGAGGCTGGGAGATCATTTAGAGACTTGGATTTGATTTTTCAGTCACTAAAACTCCTGGTGTGGCACTGTGGGTTAATGCTCTGGACTGTAAGGCTGGTTTGAACCACAAAGTTGGTGGTTTATTCTCACCAGCTGCTCCTCAGAAACCCTATACAGGGTCTCTATGAGTCGAACCTACTAGACGGCACTTAACAAAACAACAAAACTCCTATGACTTCTTGAATGCCCATTAGCGATGTGCTTCTCTTTCCCTCCTTTTGTGCTGCTTAATCCTCAAATACTGACTTTCTGGTTCATGTTAAGGGCCTCAAGAATAAAGGCACAGAGACAGTTGCACAATTATCTTCAGTTTCTAAAATATCCATAAACTGTCAAAACAAAGTAAAACCACTTGCTGTCAAGTCAACTCATGGTGACCTCATGTGTGTCAGAGTAGAACTATGCCTCACTGGATTATTAATGACTGATTTTTCAGAAGTAGATCACAAGGCCTTTCTTCTAAGGTGCTGCTAGGTGGACTCCAACCTCCAGTCTTAAGGTTTGAAACTGAGTTCATTAACCATTTGTACCACACAAGATCATAAACCACTGAGAGACTCAGAAATACAAAGGAAGGATCTTGATCGAGTCCAGAGGGAAAGTATGAGCTCAGCTGAAGCTGACCCAGGGAAGAAGGCACATCTGTCACCTTGACTGTGTTCCAGACTGAGCAAAGCTCCTCTGGAAGCAGGATATGTGTCAAGATGTGTTGGCTCACATCTGGTCTCCTCCAGGAGAGCTCTCAGTGCAGGGAAAAAAAAGGAAGGGCCAAGAGCACTTCAGCATTTCTCCCTAAGCCCGAGATGGGTATTGACTACCCTGGAAGAAACTGACTCTGAAAGAGGCTTCTAGCTAGGCACCTTCTTTGCCTGCTTCTGGAGGAAAAAACAGAAAATCAAACCAGCTGCCATTAAGTCGACTCTGACTCGTGGTGTTCTCATGTGTGCAGAGTTTAGAACCATACCATAGGGTTTTCAAGACTGTGACCTTTCAGACCCAAATAACCAGGCATTTCTTCTGAGGCACCTCCAGGTGTATTTGAACCACCAACTACTAGAGCCTAGCACTTAACAGTTTGTGCTATGTAGGAAAACTATGATAATAATCCCTTGCCCCTCCCTAGATGGGGTTCTTCTGCACCTGAAACCCAGAGGAACTTTTCGTACTCATCATCTGGAAATGGTTTTCGCTGTGGCCACTCAAGGTTTAAAGAGAATTAGCTTATTGATTTTAGGCACCGGAAGGTGCAGTGATTTGCTTTTCCAGCCATGCAGAAGTATTCAGTAAGATTAGGAAATGAAGGCCAAAGTGTACATTAGGTGCCAACTACAGCTGTAGAGCATCTTGGTAACCACCGAGCATCTAATTCTATTTAAGCCTTGAGTGGCCACAGCGAAAACCATTTCCAGATGATGAGCACGAAAATTTCCTCTGGGTTTCAGGTGCAGAAGAACCCATTAAAGGAGCTCTGGTAGCGTAGTGGTTACAAATCAGGCTGTGAACCGCAAGGTCAGTAGTTCGAAACTACCAGCAGTTCCGTGGGAGAAAAATGAGGCTTTCTGCTCCCGTAAAGATTTACAGCCTCGGAAACCCTGTACAGGGTCGCTATGGGTCGGAATCGACACGACGACACTTAACAACAACTACCACACCATACAGTGATGTCTCAGCCTGGATTCTTAATTACAAGTGCAATGGGGACCAGAATCTTGGAGTCATCATTCTCAACTACTCCCTCTTCCTTCCATTCCATATTTACTCTCTCACCAACGATCAGCTCCTCTTTGTCCTAAATATCTCCCAAACCCAACCACGTGTTTACATCTCACGCCATTATCTAATCTAACCTCCTCCTACTGGGTCTCCTTGTCTGTACTGTCAATTTCTCCAAGCGAGTTTTCCACCCTGCCAGCCACACTGAACTCTTTCAAATACAATCTGATCATACCACCTCTCCCTTAAAGTCCTTCCATACTTTAAGTTATCATTATGTGCTAGTCCAATACTCCCTGAAATAGACACCACATTAGAATTAAATATGTACAAGCTTTATTTGTGAGAGAAAATGGGAAAGGAGCTAGAGGAGGCTGAGAGAGACCCCAAGAGAAGAGAGGGAGAGAAGGAGAGGAGAAGGGGCCTAGACTACCCTGTAGCCTAAGGTGGGTTCAGCAAAGCCTTTCCAGAGTCCTTCAGCCAAAGCTGATACTTAGCAACACTGCTGCACTGTCCTTTGCTGGGAGCCTCGGCACAAGCAGATTTCAGAGTGCAGCTCCTGGGCTCTTTGCTGATTATGCTCTGTAGACTTAAAGGTCCACAAAAAGCTCCCACACCCCAAATCCTCATAGTTGTACACCTCTCCAGCTCATCTCCAGCTGCCCTGACACAACTTACCCTTTCCCAATCTGGAGTCTTTGGACATACTCACCTCACTTCCCCCCCTGTTTTATGTCCTTTCACCAGATGAACTCCCCCTTGGCCTTTAAGGTCACAACTGAAGCATTTCCTCCAGGAAGTCTCTCATTCCTTCCTCTGTGCTAGTACAATGCTAGGTCCATTGTGCCACTATAGGACCAGCACTGGACTGTGAACCACAAGGTCAGCAGTTCAAACCCACCAGTTGCTCCTCAGAAACCCTATACAGGGTCACCATGAGTTGGAACAGACTCGACAGCACTTAATAACAACAACTATCATCTCCTGTGGTTAATGACTGGCTTTCTCCTTAGAATTTGACCTCTAACAGAGACCATGGCTGTTTTATTCACCTCAAAATCCTGGCATAGAGTAGGTGCTCAGTAAATATTTACTATTGACTAAGGTCACCTAAAAGACAGAGGTATAGGCAAAGAAAGAATGTAAACCATCAGAAAAGTGGTCAACCATGGAGGCCAGAAAAGAAAAGTTCAGGGGCAAATTGGATAGAGCCCATCCAAGCATTGTCAGTTGGCTGAACTCAACATTATGAGCACTTATTACACCTGTAAGTAGATCCTTTTGAAGTCTAATGAAGGGTTTATAGTCAGCCAATGGGAGAGGCAGTCCTGTTAGGTTACTAGAAGTTCTGACTTTCCTAACCCTGGTCCATCTATAGGCATCTATTGTTAGGAGTGATGGTCAAAATATTTAACAGAGATATAGCACATGCACTAATTGATCAGAACAGACTTCACCCATTAACAACTAGTCATAGAGGGCATTCTTGATGAATATCTGTTCTAACTGCAAACAGAGACCCATACAGTTGAGTCATGGCCACAAAGGAATCCTGTACTCCCTAGTCTGGTTGGACTGACTTAGTATATGGTCTTAATTCTCATTTTAAATGATAACTTCATGCTTTTGTGAATTACATTACCCAAGCCAGACTCCTTGAGTCTGAGTGCCACTGAAATGTGGACAACATAATTTCCCAGCACACAAGGTCACGATCTGGAATCTAGGTCATCGTGATCCACCATGGGTCAGGCCAATTTGTGAGACCTCCTGGCAACCAAAGAATCCCTCCTATAGCTCTGGATTTGTTTCTACCATCAGGATGACAGCCATTCATATCTGTAAGTTCACACTTAATTAGGGGTGGGTGTGATGGCCTCTCAGAACACAGGCTCTAGAGCATCTTCCAAAGAGCTTGTGTCTCTGATAATAAATTTGTAGGGGTGTTGTTGTTGTTGTTGTTAAGTGCTATTCAGTTCAAACTCACAGTGACCCTATATGGAGTTTCCAAGGAGCAGCTGGTGAATGTGAACCATAGAACTTACAGTTCCAACCAACCTTGTGGTCCAGTGCCTTGTCCCACGGAGACTAGTGAAAGATTTGGTCTGAAATCTCAATAGTAGACCAGAGACTGCTAACTGAAGGATCAGGAAGAGGTATGAAAATTAAACAAGGTGATGAAGGCTGAAAGCCAGGAAGAAGGTTATAGAAAATGTGTGTGTATACTCATATATTTATCATAATTTCCAAAGATGCAGAAGTGTTAGTCTTAAAGATAGCACAAATGGTTAAGCACCCAACTCACAGCTGAAAGGGTAGTAGTTTGAAACCACTCAAAGATACTTCAGAAGACACATTTGGAGGTCTGTTTCCACTAGGTTGCAACCTTGGAAACCATATGTAGTGCATTCTACTCTGTGTATACAGGATCTCCATGAGTCAGAGCCAAGCTGAGGGCAACTAACAGCATCATTAAGAGGTGCCAGGAGCCCCTCCCAATTACCTGTACCTCTGCATCAAGTTCTGCAAAGTGAATTTTTGTTTATCTTTTCTGACTTACACTTTTACCAAGCACCATCATCATAGCCAGGGACACCATTGTTGTTGGTAACACCATCAAATTGGTTCTGTCTCTTAGGGACCCTGTATAGGGTTTCCAAAGAGTGGCTGATGGGTTTGAATCACTGATCTTGTAGTTAACAGTTCAGTGCTTATCCTACAGTGCCACACCAGGACTCTACCACACAAAGTCTAAGATTTAGTTCAGGTCTGGCTGCTGTGCTATGCTAAAAAGTATCCATAGTTGTTTCCAACAGTACAGTGTGTGTTTGTGTGAGTATGGGTTTGGGGTTAAGAATATTAGGAAGGGAGAGACAAAGCCAGACTTTTATCTGGGGGCTTCTGTCACAGGAGGGAAGATTTCTTTCCAGAGCTCAGTAAAATAAATCGAAGCTATTTAGAATGTTGCCAGGCCCAGAGAAGCCTTAGCATATCCAAAGCTGGAGGCTGAGGGTCCTGAATGGGAAGCAGTGGTTAGAGTTGAGATGAGGGGTGCTGGAAGACACATTTTAGAACCTAAAGATAGGGCCCTGGACCAGTGGACTGGCTCACAGTTATACAAAAAGAAAAGAAATTCATCATCTTCCTAAAATCCTAAATTTATGAACTGCCTGGATGAATTTTTCCTACATGGAATATAAAATTATATTAGAAACTTGTTGCGGTTGGTAGTTGCCATCAAGTCTGTTCTGACTGCTGGTGACCCCATGTGAGCAGAGGAGAACTGATCCATAGCGTTTCAGCAGCTGGTTGTCAGGCCTGTCTTCTGAGGCACCTCTGTTGTTGTTGTTAACTGCCATCCAGTTGCTTCTGACACATAGTGACCCTGTATAGGATTTCTGAGGAGTGGCTAGTGGGTTTGAACCACTGACCTTGCGGTTAATAGCCCAGTGCTTATCCTATAGTGCCACACCAGGACTTCAAGGTGGGTTCAAATCACCAACTTTCAGCTAGTAGTTGAGCACTTAACCTTGGTAGCACCCAGGGGACTCAGAAGATTTAAGTCTAATGAAAAGTTTCTCAAAGCATGGTCTTGGGATCATTAACCTGAGAATCAAAGGCAGTGTTTGCCAAAAGGCAGATTCTTGGGCCACACCCTGGGTCTAGTGAATTGGAACCTCTGAGAATGGGAGCCTGGGCACCTGCTCTTTTAACTGGTGGCTCTTGAAGCTTACAAGGCACAAATGCTACTGTTGTTGTTAAGTACCGAGGAGTCGGTTCCAACTCATAGTCACCCTGCACAGGGTTTCCAAGGCTGAAAATCTTTACGGGAGCAGAAAGCCTCATCTTTCTCCCGCAGAACAGCTGGTAGTTTCAAACTGCCAACCTTGAGGTGAGGCTAGCAGCCCGATTCGTAACCAGTGCTCCTTACAAAAGCTACTAGTGTCTAACAAAATCAAGTGAAGCTGAGGTGATGACATCCTGTGTCTCCCACATAATTGCAACTTTCAGCAGGCAAAGTAGATGAATGCATTTTATTTTGGGTTCTGCAATTTTTCTTTTATCTTAATATTTTACTTTAGTTTGAGAACGCAGAATGTGAGGGGAACAAAGACACTCTTTGTTTTCCTCCGTGAGCCTTGAGTGTTCTGTGAAAGATGACCTTGCCTTACCCCACCCCTCAGGGCCTGCGTTCCACCAGAGACCCTGACCCCATGTGGGGTTCATGGCCAAAGTTCCTGAGAGAATATGCTGTTCCCTGACTCAGCAGGGTCTCCAGGCCTGAATACTCAAGGCCTAAACACACAAAGGGTCTAAAAATAGAGCCTAGGAGATCCAACCTAAGAGGATAAGAACAAGACACCTCCCCGCGTGCCTATAAAGATTGCTCTGTACAAAGGAGCCCTATGCCCTCTAGTGGGAGAGAGCCTGTTTCCATACCTAGTCAAGAGCCAGAATGGCAGGGCTATGTGCTGAGACTTCTAGAATGAGGACCTGGAAACTCCATGTGACCAAAGGAGGAAAGGGCGGGAGGGGAAATGCACTGCTTTTGTTTTACAGATTTCAACATGATTTTAGAATTCTATTCACATAAGGAGTTCTGGTAGCGTAGTGGTTACGAATCAGCTGCGAACCTCTCAGTAGTTCGAAACTACCAGCTGTTCCTTTGGGAGAAAGATGAGGCTTTCTGCTCCCGTTAAGATTTGCAGCTCTCACTATGAGTCAGAACCGACTCCACGGCACATAACAACAACAACATTCATATATGTAGGCTAAGCACTAGACTGCTAACCACAAGGTTAGTGTTCCAGTCCACCAGCCACTCCATGGGGTAAAATGAAGCTTTCTGCGCCCATAGATTTACAGCCTCAGAAACTCTATACAAGGTCACTGCGAGTCCTAACCTATTCACACATAACATGTATTTGTTGTTAAGTCCCATCGAGTTGGCTCCGACTCATAGCAACCTGTATATGGCTTCGGAGGAGCTGCTGGTGGGTTTGAACCACTTGTTATCAGAGTCGCTCTGAAGGAGTTGCCAATGCCACGTCGATTGTAACAAAGGAAGGGCTTTATTGTGCTAGCACGTGGCTCAGCGGATTCATATCCAGAGGCTGATCTTTGTCTTCCCTATGTGAGGACATTGTATAGAGAATAGGGGTGCATACTGAGTTCATTTGGGATTGGTTAGCGGGAACCAACAGCTTCATGGGGCTACCTGGGATTGGTTGGTTCAAATATACGGAGGGGACGGATGTATGAGCATACAAGCGAGTAGTTACAGAAGCGGAAGCAGGTAAACATTAGCTTGGGGCTCTGTTCCCTCCCAAAGGTGGGTCAGGAACAGGAGATTAGCCTGGGTAATCACATGAGGCTGAGGTGGTCTGTTGCTTATTTCCTGGAATGTGAGCCTTGCTCTAGGAATGAGCTATGAGCCTGGGAGACATGGGAGCCCAGCACCTATTTCCACAGGCCTGCCTGCCTCACGTTGACTTTGTGGTTTGCAGTCCAGTGCTGATTCTCTAGCGCTAGTCACGCTAGGAGTCCATAATATGCATGATTGTCAGGTGTCAGCAAGTCAATTTCAACTCATAGCAACCCCATGTGACAGTAGAACTGCCCCCATAGGGTTTTCAAGGCAATAATTTATGTGAGAACACTTTACCAGGTCTTTTCTCCAGGGAACTGCTGGTGAGTTCAAACCACCAACCTTTTGGTTAGCAGTCAAACACTTAAACATTGCACAACCAGGGTTCATGATATACAGTGAATTCTGTGAATCATTTCAGTGAGTGTCAGAAGGGGCTGGCATCTGCCTTTCTGGCAAGCTGAAAGGTGTCCTTCTAGCGTGTGCATGCAGATCAGCTCTGAGTGATGGTTTAGAGAGAATGTGTGCATATGAGCGTCTAGTGATAAGGATGGAGTAAGGCAATAAGGACTGGGTCCATTTCCACACTTCAGGGATTGAATTCATGCTGAGCCTTCCCACACAGTTATCAGTGAGGGGATTTACCACTGTGCCTCTTATTTAGTGCAGAAGTAAAAATTATAGGCCTTTTGCTGTGAAGAGAATATAATTAGATGTTTAGAGTTGGGAAAGCAGGGATGGAGGGAGGCATGGATGGAGGGAGGCTTATCCCCAAAAGGGAATGAGCCCTCTAGCAGCATAGAATCCAGGTAAATCACTGGTATTACACTAAAGTTATATGGATAGGAAAGTAAATATTTTCTTATGTTTGAAAGTTATGGAAGAAAGATTTTTTAAAATCTATTTGCAAAGCCAGTTCCAAATTTGAAGCTAGAGATACAGAAGTGGCCTTCCTTCAAACCAGGGCATAGAAGTATTCTTTTTGAGAGTAGTAAGGTATGATAAGGGTAAGATATGGAGTCCTGGTGTGGTGCTGTAGGATAAGCCCTTGACTACAAGGTCAGAGGTTCAAACTCAGCAGACGCTCCTCAGAAACCCTATACAGGGTCATTATGAGTCGGAACCAACTCAACAATACTTAACAACAATGACAAAAAGGTATGAGAAAAGTTTTTTGTTTTGTCTTCTTCCACCCCTAAAAAAATTTCCGCTGCTACTAATCCTTAAAATCATAAGAGGGATCAAGAAAGGATGAAAACATTGGGGATAAAATGTAAACACATTAGAATAGGTTTGACATCATACGCTCTTCACTTTTCTAGCCGAAGAGAAATCAACAAGTAAACATTCATATCTAGTGTTCAGTGCTCTGCCTTGGGATCAAACAAAAAGTCTTAAAAGAATATGGTGTGCAAGAAAAATGGTGTATTGTAGCAAGGCCAAACAGTAGTGAGGCTGCATTGATAACAACCCCAAAAGCGAGAAGTCTTTGCTAGAGCCAACACTCTGAATTTGGACTTCTAGCCAGCCTTCTTGTTGCTGTTTTTAAGTGCCATCCAGTTGGCTCTAACTCATAGTTGGTTGGTTAGGTTCAGAAGAGCAAGAACTCCCAAATCAATATTACACATTTATTTGTTTTCCATATAAACCGATCTAATTCAGCAAAGCTATGGCATAAGTCATTGATTCCAGGAGTTGAAAGCAGATAAATCCAAGACTTCGGCTTCCTTTCTGTTTTTGCATATAGTCACTATGGTTAATCGCCCACCCTATAAGAACCCAAGGGAATAGTTCATAAAGAATCTCTTCCCACAGTTGCGTGGAATAAAAAACCTTAAGATATCTAGAACGTACAACATACTGTACAGCTTTATCACTACACGGTTATGGATGGAGAAGCAAACCTCACAGAACAGCTCCCTGTCAGGAAAGGGCACAAACACTGTGTATACACACTGGAACCAACAGACTTCCACCATGTTAAAAATGCAACAACATCAGTTCATGTTGGGGACTCCTGGTGTTGGAAACAAGGGCAGTAGAGGGCAAAACTAGATCTTGGTAACTTTCCCCTCCTTGATTTTAGCTGAGACACTCTCTTCAGTTTTGACCAACACACAGAACTTGATTTCCAAGCCAATGGCTGTGGCAAGGGGCGGTGGCACAGCATAATGTACAGCAAAATCCTGGATGGATTAAAGAGAAATACAGGAAAGGAAAAAAAAAAAAAGAAAGAAAGAAATATATTCTTTTTTAAATTTCTAGCTTATCTAGAAGGTATTGTATGTTTATAGTGAACCAGAAAAGAGAAAGGTCCCAGTTAAATGTACTTTAGGAGTCCCAGGGGGATGCAAAGGAGGCCTGGTGGCACTGTAGGATAAGCAGTAAACTGCAAAGCACAAAGTCAGTGGTCCATAGCAAGCAGCAGCTCCATGGGAGAGGGAGAAGGTTATCTGCTCCAGTAGAGATTTCGTCTCAGGAACCCTATATAGGGGAGTCATGAGCTGGAGTCGACGCGATGGCAGAGGGCTTCATGGGTTGTTGTTGTATGCTGGCATTGTCAGTTCTGATTCATAGCGACCCTTCAGAGGGTTTCCAAGGAGCAGATGGTGATTTTGGGCCACCAACTTTGTGGTTTGCAGTCCAGTGCTTATATTACAACAATGGTACAAATGTATTCACCGAAAGGTTGAAGGTTCAAGTCTACCCAAAGTGCCTCAGAATAAATGTCAGATGATCTACTTCTGAAAAATCATACATTGAAAACCCTATGGAACACATGGGGTCCCTGTGAGTCAGAATTAATTCCACAGTAACTGGTTCAGTGTTTCTTGTTTTCCTTTGTTTTTAGAGTGACTGAAATAAAAAAGGCTAACAGTGCTAAATGTGGCAAGAATGTTAAGCAGCTAGAACTACCATACTGGCGGGAGTGTAAAATGATACAATCATTCTGGAAAACTGTTACACATATATCCTATGACTATTCCTAGCTATTTATCCAAAAGGAAAATAAAACATATGTCCAGAAAAAGACTAGAGAAAAAAAACATTCACTGCAACTTTATTCATAATAACCCCAAACTAAAAAGCGTTCCAACAGGAGAATGGATTTTTAAATTTTGGTACATTTATACAATGGAAAGGGAGCTTGGTGGCTCTGTAGGATAAGCTCTGGACTGTGAACTATAAGGTCAGCAGTTTGAGCCCATAAACTGCTCCACAGAAGAAAGATGAGGCTTTCTGCTTCCTCAAGATTTAAGGCCTCAAAACGCTATCCAGGATTGTTATGAGTCAAAACCAACTTGACAGCACCTAACAACATACAATGGAATATTCAGGGAAAAAAATAATATACTGTAATGCACGTGAAAACATTATAGTAAAATAAATGAAAGATTCTTTTAAATATACACTTAAGAACAAGCAAAATTAAAATATGGGATAGAAGTTAAGACAGTGGTTTCCTATGGGGGTGGAAGATTAACTAGAGGGGGGCACTAAGAAACTTTCTGGACTGTTAAAATTGTTATATATTTGTCACAGTAGTGTTTTTGAGTGTATACATTTATCCAAATTTATTGAATTGTATATTAAATATCTGAGTATTTCACTGTATGTGTATATAATACTAGGATAAGTCACAAAGTGTGGTGCTGTAGGATAAGCACAGGGCCACAAGGCTGGCAGTTTAAACTCACCAAGTGTTCCTCGGAAACCCTATACTAGGATGCTATGAGTTGGAACAAACTCAATGACACTTAACAATAAGTCAAAGTATTGCTACAAGATCATAGAAACTTTTAGCAAATAAAAAATATCAAAAATATTTCTCAATAGAGCCTCCATCTAGGTCTATATACTTCTGAGGGAGCCGTTTCAATCTATGTAACCCTTCTCCAAAGAATTCTGCGCTTTTCAATTTACACCATGAAGTTATGGTCAATTTACATGACGGAAGTGATGGCATTCTTGAGGGACTCAAATCATGTTCCTTTTCAATGTTGAGTTTGGAGAACTAAAACAAGTCTGGAGGGGCAAGACCAGGGTTATAGTAGGGTGGACGGATAGTTACCCAGCAAAATTCTCATAGGACAGTCACTTTGTTGTTTTCAGGTGTCATCGAGTCAGAACTGACTCGTAGCAACCCCATGCATAGCAGAACAAAACAATGTCCGATCCTGGGCCAACCTCACTACCGCTGCCACACTTGACGCCATCAATGATGCCACCTGGCTGATCCATCTCGTT
>NW_006408683.1:915905-931804 GCF_000296735.1 Chrysochloris asiatica
TGATTAACTTTCCAGTCTAGGATCGGAGATACCTGGGACCATCAACGGAGAAGAGCAGAGAGCGGACCCTACCCAGAGAAGCAGTGATGCCTGAGATGAAGGCAGAGATGATGATGTGGAGCGATGGAGCAGCTGGGGACTTTAGATCCAGAGAGGAAGAGTGACTGTGAGCTGAAGACTGGGTGTGTGTGTGGGAGGGGGGGTGTTGTGTAGGGGGTAGGCTTGCAGAGTATACCCTTTGGTTGGTTGATGATACATGGAGGGGATTGGAACCATGGCAATGAGATGAAATGATATACGATAGAATGAATGTAAAACTAATGTTCTCCCATGTAAACTATCATATAATTCACAATAAAACATTTAAAAACAAAACAAAACTGCTGCTATCACCTTCTGAACTGACCTCTCTGTCTTAAATTTAACTAGCCTAACAGATCACCTCAGAAATCACTGATTTGATAGGACCATTTTTCGAAGGCACCCTAATAAGACAAGTTTATTATTGGGAGAACTTGTCTGCAGACATCCACTGACTACAGAGACATGGTTAAACAGGTTTTTTTAAAAAACAAAAACACATCGATGTTATCAACTGGAACCCTAGTACCAAAACTTTTGACTTACTCTCCTGTGTGCTTGTGTATTTGTCTGATATATAACACATCTCTAATAGGTACAGAGTCCTGGTGTGGCACAATAGGATAAGCATTGCACAGCTAACCTTAAGGTTGGTGGTTCAAATCCACCAGCCGCTCCTCAGAAACCGTCTACAGACAGGATACTGTGAGTCGGAACCAACTTGATGATGCCACTTAAAATAATTATGTTTTTGTTAGATGCCATCAAGTCAGTTCCAACTCATAGTAACCCAATGCACAACAGAACAAAATACTACCTGGTGCTTTGCCATTCTCACTATTGTTGCTATGCTTGATCCCACTGATGCTGCCACTGTGCCAATCCATCTCATTGAGGTCTTCCTCTTTTTCACTGACCTCCAGTTTACCAAGCATGATGTCCTTTTCCAGGGACTGATTCCTCCTGATAAAATGTCAGAAGTATGAGAGACAAAAGAAGTCTGGCAATCCTGGCTTCTAAACAGCCTTCTGGCTGTACTTCTTCTTACACAAGACTTGCTTTTTCTTCTGGCAGTCCATGGCTTTTTAAAATATTCTTCTCCAACATCATAACTCAAATACATCAATTCTTCTATAGCCTTCCTTATTAACTGTCCAACTTACACATGTATATGAGGCTACTGAAAATACTATTGGTTGGGTCAAGTGCTCAGTAGTCCTCAAAACATTATCTCTGCTTTTGAACACTTTAAAAAGACCTTGTGTAGCAGATTTGCCTAGTGTAATACATCACTTGTTTTCTTGACTGCTGCTTCATTGAATGTTGATTGTAGATCCAAGCAAAATGAAGTCTTTGACAACTTCAATGTCTTCTCCATTTATCATGCTATTTATTGGCCCAGTTGTGAGGATTTTTGTTTTCTTGACAGTGAGGTGCAATCCATACTGAAGCCTGTAGTCACAGATCTTCAAAAGAAAGTATTTTAAATCCTCTTCCTTTCCAGCAAGCACGGTTGTGTCATCTGCATATTGCAGGTTGATAATGAGTCTTCCTCCAATCCTGATGCCACATTCCTACTCATATAATCCAGTTTCTCAGATTATTTACTTATCACATAGACTAAATGTTGTTGTTGTTGTTAAGTAGTGCAGAGTTGTTTCTGACTCATAGTGATCCTGTACAGGGTTTCCAAAGCTGTAAATCTTTACAGGAGCAGAATGCCTCATCTTTCTCCCAGGGAACCGTTGGTAGTTTCGACCTTGAGGTGAGCAGCCTGTTTCATAACCACTATGCTACCAGAGCTCCTTATAAATTAAATAAGTATTATGAAAGAATAAAGCCCTAGCACACATCTTTCCTGATTTTAAACCACTTAGTATACTGTTTAAACAACTGCTTCTTGGTCTGTGTACGTGTTCTTCATAAGCACAATTAAGGTTCTGGAATACCCATTCTTCACAATGTTATCCATAACATGTTATGACCCACACAGTCAAAAGCCTTTGCACAGTCAGTAAAGCACTAGTGAATATCTTTCTGGTATTCTCTGATTTCAGTCAAAATCCGTCTGATGCCAGGAATGATATTTCTCTTCTGAATCTAGCTTTAGTTTTCGGAAGTTTCCTGTTGATGTATTGCTAAAGCTGGTTTTGAATTATCTTTAACGAAATTTTACTTGCATGTAATATTAAAAATATTATTTGATGATTTCTGCATTCCATCGGGTAACTTCTCTTTGAAAAGGGCACAAATGTGGATCTTGTCCAATCAGTTGCCCAGGTAACTGTTTTCAAAATTTCTTGGTATAGATGAGTAGAGTGCCTCCAGTGCTGCCTCAGTTTGTTGAAAGATTTCAATTTGTATTCCATCAATTCCTGGAGCCTTGTTTTTCACCAATGCCTTCAGTGCAACTTGAACTTCTTCCTTCAATAATGTTGACTTTTGATTTTATGCTACTTCTTGAAATGGATGAACATCAACCATTTCTTTTTGGTACAGTGAATCTGAGTATATTTCATCTTCTTTTGATGTTTTTTGCATCATTCCATATTTTGCCCATAGAATTTCCAACTAATGATTCATCCTCTGCTTCCAACCTTTGCATTCCAATCACCAGTAATTATTAATACACCTTGATTGAAAGTTTGATCCATTCTTGATAAGGGTAAAGAAGGTGCTCTAATCCATCAATTTCATCTGATGCACAAGACCTTTTAAAGTGTTCAAGAGTATAATAGTTAGGGTTCTGTGTCAACTTGACTAGGTCAGGATTTTCAGAGGTTTAACAGTTGAGATGTGCTTATTCCCATAGTGATAATACCTAATATAGTCATAATTAACTCTATGATGAGTCAATCAATTGAAAGGTTGCTTCCTTGGGGGTGTCACCTGCTCTCAACATAATGGACACACGGGAGGACTTTCTCCCTCTTCCACTGGGGACCTGGGATTCTACAATTGTATGCAATAAACTTCTATCTCTATATATAGGAATCCTTCCTTGTGTGGCGCTATGGGCTAATGAACTGGACTGCAAAGTCATTTGAGCTGCATGGTCAGTGGTTCAAGCTCACCAGTTGCTCCTTGGAAACCCTATACAGGGTCACTATGGGTCAGAACCGACTTGACGGCACTTAATAACAACAACATATATAGAGAGAATAGTTATGAGTTGGGCTGCTAACATCAAGGTTAGCAGCTGTTATGCAGAAGAAAGATGAGGCTTTCTGCTCCCATAAAGATTTACAGCGTCAGAAAACCTATGCAGGGTGGACTCAAAATTGACTCCATGGCACACCACCAATAATGTATACATACATACATACACACACACACACATATATATGGAGAGTCCTGGTGCGGCACTGTGGGTTAATGCACTGGACTGCAAGGTCAGTTTGAACCACAAGGTTGGCAGTTCAAGCTCACCAGCTGCTATTTGGAAACCCTAACCAGGATTGCTATGAGTTGGAACCAACTCATATGTTTCACTGATTCTGTTTCTCTAGAAAACCTGATCTAAAACATGTGTTACCAAGAAATGGGGTTCTAGAGAAACAAAATGTTACAATACCTTCCCGTTCTTCCCTCTCCCCTCCCTCCAACTCCATTTTGTCTGTTTCCCCGCCCTAAGCTACAAGGCAAGTAGTTTAAAGGGCAACATGGCTTTTGATAGGCCAGAGCTAAATCACCCCAGCAATAACCACTCCCTTCCTGTTGAACCTATATAAGTCCCCTCCCTTCCTGTTGACTTCTCTCTCTTCCTTCTTTCTCTCCTCCCTTCCGCCTCCTGCCTTCTCTCTCCAGCAGAGGTTATCTTCCTCACTCTGAATAAAAGTCTCTAGATGGGCCATTTGGAGAGAGGTGTGGTTGATGAGTGGCGCCAGGGTTGTTTTTCCCCTTTCACAAAATTATAAGGGTGACTTTCTAAATTGGTTCTCAAGTCTGACTAATTTTAAAGGCACCGATACTAGGTGGAGATATGTCTGACCTACACTTCATAGGAATCAGCCTAGGGCTGATTTTGAGTTTGTTCTTCTTTCCCGCTTGTGGAGACAGAGGAAGTCAGATAAGGTCCCCACTTGATTTAAGCAGTTGACACTGTAAGCAGGATTCATTGCAAGGCTCTAGACCTATGAACTTGTTAGGTTTTGTGGGAGAAAGACTGAAGGGGCATGGGATTGTGAGAAATGTTGTTGATACCCCGGCTAGTGCCTCGGTTCTTCTTGGCAACTAGGGGATTTGTATAAACCCCTGACTAGGATTTTACCCTGATGGGTCCCAGGAGGGAGAACTGGGGCAGACTGCTGTAGGCCATATGAAGTCACCAATGAATTATCCCAAGCCTTTACTGACAAATGCTCAAGAAATCCAATCTGTACTCATTTTAGCAAGAGTGATTATTATTATTCGATTTTGCAAAATCGTGCACCAAACACAGACAAGATGGGCAGAAGGGCTATGAGGCCATTTTATAAGTGTTTTATCTTCTAGCTTGAAAGTCCTTCTCCGGTTCCTCACTGACTGAGTGCTATTGGGTAAACAATCTTCCTATTTCCTTTTGATGATTGCATTCTTATTTAAAGTTTCTACTTCTTGAATGGGTTTCCTTCCCCTCCCTTGATTCATCCTGTTAACATACCCCCAGATGCATGGGCCCCTGTTTATGCCAGCCAACAATCTATGCTTTGGTGTAGCAATTTCCCGGACCTCCGCTTCCTTAATCCTGAAATTTTATTTCTCACAGGATAAAATCTTTCTGTGGAGGGGCGATCAACAGCTTCTGGAGTTGCCTGGAGCCAACGACAAGCTGGTTAAAAAGGATGGCTGATACTGGGCCTGGGTGTACTGGACTCTACCCTGCCAGAGGCCTAAGGCATATGCTAACCTCATATGAATGAGGTTAGTCCAAAGGAAAAGAAAAGATTGAATTTGAGTCTTTTAAAAGGTTTATGTGTTTGACTGCCTTTTGGATATTGGTTTCTCTTGCCTATTACTATAAAATAGACACACACGATAAGATATTGGGAATTATGATTACAAAGAATTTGTAAGCCCGCCTTCAGCCTATACTTGATTAGATTTGCTAAAAGGGGAGTTAGAAGTTACCTTGAAAAAAAATAGGCTTTTTGCTTTAAACCTTTGCAGAGTATGGGAATTTAGATGGACTCCTGAGTCCCACTCAGAACCTTCAGAGTTGGCACATTTACATTTGAAAAGATATACAGACCAACTCAGAACTGCTGGGAAAACAGGAGATTCAAGCAGACAAAAAAAGCAGAGTTTGTGGCATTTTGAATTTCAAAGGCATCACAGCAAGGAAAGTAGGCCCATAGAGAAAACCCCCTTCTAGAACTGAAAGTTAAAGGGAGCATGTGGACCCTTTGCTTGCTGGAGACTACCTGGGTCTACATGTGAATGGAATTGGGAGAAATGCAGCAATGAAGACACAGGCTGAGTCTGAACATGTTCTATTGGTACCCATTGACCTTGAGATAAGAGGAACTGGAAGGCTGCCTGGTCTGAAGTTTAGGGGGTTGTGTGAACTCCTGAGCCCATGGGCACTGGCCTAGACCCTGGAGGTTGGGGCTGAGAGTTAAGTGGCCAGCTGGTGTGAAGTGCAGGGAGGCGTGTATGAATTCCTAAACTTGCTGGTGGTGCTCATTTGACCTAGCTTGCATGGCTAGGGTTGAGCTGACCAAGAACTGACCAGATAAAGATGTTTGCTACTCTGAGCAAGCATCAATTGCTACAATTTGTTGGACTGGACATTTGCTCAAAATTCCAATCAGAATGGAAGATACTTCAGATCAAGGAACATGCTTGTCTCCTTAGTGTACTGGGTTGTTGTTGTTGTTTTTAAGTGCCAACTCATAGGGACCCTGCATAGGGTTTCTGACTTTGCAGTTCAAACTGACCTTGCAGTCCAGTGCATTAACCCGTAGCGCCACAGCAGGACTGGGTTGACAGGAATGGGGAATTTAGAGACTGACAATAAAAAGTGGTGGTGGGGATATTAAGGCATGAAGTAGCTGCCTCACAAACTTTCATGGGTGTGCTTAGTTTTAGAATGAAGGAACAAAGGAGATTCCCCACTGTATAGTTTTCCTATTTTCCAAATGGGTTTGGCAAAAGAGGATGGGGAATGATGTTGATAGGATTTTATGATTTCAGTTGTGAGTAATTATTAGTAGGATTCATTGTGATTGTCAAAACTAAGATGTGTAACTAAAGGAGAGAATAATCTTTCATTTTAGGAACCATCATTAAGGAAGAGCATGAGTAGAGTTTGGGATCTCTGCCTGGAAAAACACTGATAGCAGAGATTGTGGCAGAGATGGTGGCATGGAAAACAGAGTAGCTATGGACTCTAGGCCCATGGAGTGAGTGAGGGGGGCTTGCAGAATGTGCCCTTTGGACATTTAAATGAATAAAAATTTTTGTTTTGTTTTACATGTGTATCAAATACTTTTGCTTTGTTGATTTGTGACAATTCAATGAAAATGGTGCCACTGTGCTTTCAATTGTATGTGTTTTAGTTTTATCATGTTAGGCTCAAGTATGACTTTACAATTTTCTTTATTTAGAGAACATGCATATAGTTTACAGGTGTCAGGTTGACAAGGTTAGACTGTAATGGTTAGGGTTGTGTGTCAACTCAACTAGGCCAGGATTTCCAGAGATTTAGCAGTTGAGATATGCTTATTCCCATGGTGTTGAAACCTAATATAATCATAGTTAACTCTATTATGAGTGGTTATGAGCAGCCAATCAATTGAAGGAATGCTTCCTTGGGGGTGTGGCCTGCTCCCATTATAATGGATACAAGAGTGGGACTCTCTTTTCCACTGGGGACCTGGGAATTCTACAATTGTAAGATAATAAACTTATCTCTCTATGTTGTTGTTGTTAAGTGCTGTCAAGTCTGTTCCAACTTAACGACACTGTATAGGGTTTCCAAGAAGTGACTACTGAGTTTGAACCACTGACCTTGTGGTCCAGTGCTTTATTCCACAGCACCACAAAAGATTCCAGTTTCTCTCTCTCTCCTATATATACATACACACTTATGTATATGTACATATATATATGTACATATGTATATATATACACACATATGTTTCACTGGTTTTGCTTCTCTAGAAAACCCAGCCTAAGACAAAGAGCAAACATGTTAGTTTGAGAACTAAAGTGTAACTGATCTAAAAGTCAGTAGCGTCATATGCATGTTAAAGTTGGACAATGACTAAGGAAGACTGTAGAAGAATTGATGCATTTGAATTATGGTATTGGAGAAGAATATTAAAAGTACCATGGACTGCTGGAAGAACAAATAAATCTGTGTTGGAAGAAGCATAGCCAGAATGCTCCTTAGTAGCCAAGATGGCCAGACTTTGTCTCTCATATTTCTGACATATTACTAGTGGGGACCAGTCCCTGGAGAAGGACATCATTCTTGGTAGAGTGGAGGATTAGCAAAGGAGAGGAAGACTCCAAATAAGACAGATTGGCATGGTGGAAGCAAAAATGGGCTCAAGCATAACAATGATTGTGAAAATGGAGCAGGACCAGCTGGTATTTCATTCTGTTGTGTATGAGGTTACTTTGGGTCATAACTGCCACAATAGCACCTAACAACAACAACTATTACTACATATCCTTCACACATTGGTTGTGGACCCAGTCTAATGTAGCAGCCTCTATCTGGAACTTAGCTAGTCCCCTGACAGAAAGGGAGCAAGATGAAGCAGCCCCAGGATCATAAAACATCTGCCCAGAATTGCCACATAGTAGTTTGGCTGATAGTTGTCAAAGTCACATGGACAGTCCTATGCTTAACAGGCTACAAATGTGTCATCTCCTCCAGTGAGGAGTCCAGGAAATTTATGAATAATATACTTTGTCATTTCACTGTGAAATAAAACAAAATCTCCATTCCAAATAGAGGAGACAGGTAAGAGACTTTCATTCAGTGCCAGCTGTGTTCTTGTCATGTGTCTTTTTAATCCCCTTCACGGGCCTGTATTCTTTCATTGATGAGGAAACTGAGGCCCTGCAAGGTTAAGTAATTACCTGGTGCATGCAGCAAATGAGTGGAAGAGCAGAATTTAAGTCCAAATCTACCTGGTTCTGAAATTCATATGGATTTCACTGTACCACACTTCCACCAGAGAGTATTGGCTTGTAAACTGTGTTGAAAGAAAAACAAAAAAACAAAACCCTTAAATGCTAAAACCTGGAAGCAGAGGCCACACACTCCGGAACTGAAGTCAAGTTCAGGAAGATGATTACTCATCCCTTACAAGCCAGCCTGTGAAAAACAGCTGCTTGACCACCTCAAAGGAGAACCATGGAGAAAATTCATCAAAGCTCACTAAGCACCCCCACCCCCCCTGCAATCATGCAGTGACATGTGACATGGAAGCTTCTAAGTAGATTAGAGAGGGGCCCTGCCTCAGCTCAGACAGACTTGAGTTCCACACTTGATTCTGCCACTCATTATTCATGCACATTTGGGAGAAAACTTAATCTTTGATTAAGTAAGCACTTGGCTACTAGCCAAAAGGTTGGTGGTTTGAACCCACCCAGAGGCCTCTTGGTGTCCTGGTGTGGTGCTGTGGGCTAATGTGCTGGACTGTAAAATTGGTTTGAGTCACAAGGTCGCTGGTTTAAGATCACCAGCTGCTTCTTAGAAACCCTCTACAGGGTCTCTGTGGGTCGGAACCGACTCGACAGCACACAACAACAACAAAGAGACCTCTTAAAAGACAGACCTGTTCATTTATTTGTGAAAGGGTGGCTTGATGGCAACTAAAAACAACAAAAAGAGTAGTAATGCCTCCCTCACAGTGGCTTCAAGAATTAAAATGAGTTCCCCTAAATGTAAAAAACACATATAATGTGGGCCCATCAACTTTTGTTCCTTATTTTTCTCTTCCTTGACTTAAAGAATTTAATAAAATGACAGGAGTGCTAAGAAAGGTACAGTCCCTGCTCATGATAGTGAGGGAAATGACAAAGTAGATTCTTATAATGCTATCTTCAGTGGTGTTGTTTAGAGAAGCAAAACCAGTGAAACCTGTTAAGTACTAGAGAGTCGATTCCGATCCAAAGCAACCTTGTATAGGGTTTCTGAGAAGTGGCTGGTGAGCTGCTAACCTTGCAGTTCAAACTGACTTTGCAGTCCATACATAATACATATATATGTATATATGTTCATTGCTTTTGTTAAATGCCATTGAGTCGGTTCCAACTCATAGTGACCGTGCATAGGGTTCCAAAGAGTGGCTGGTGAGCCTGAACCGCCAACCTTATAGTTCAAGCCAATCTTGCAGTCCAGCACATGCATTACCCCACGGCACCACACCAGGATTCCATGTATACATATGTGTGTATATATACGTTGTTGGTGTGAAATGCCGTTGAGTCGATTCCAACCCATAGCGACCCTGTACAGGGTTTTGTGTATGTGTGTATACATACATGTATACACACACACACATATATATAGAAAGAGAGAGAGAGGCTTATATCAAGTATATAAAGGAAATGGATCACAGTTGTAGAGTCCCAGGTCCCCAGTGGAAAAGTGAGAAAGCTTTTCCTGCATGTCCATTATATTGGGAGCAGGGGAACAGGCCACACTCCCAAGGAAACATCCTTTCAATTGACTGGCTGCCCCATAGCCAATTAAAATAGAGTTAACTATGCCTGTTCATAGTCATTCATCATAAAGTTAACTGTATCAGGTTTCCCACCACTTCTCTGTCAGTTTGTGGCACTGTGGTGACTTGCCTATGGCTGTGACTCTGGAAGCTATGCCACTGGTATTCTGAATGCTGGCAGGGTCATTCATGTTGGGCAGCTGAACTTCCAGACTAAGACAGTTTGGAAAGAGAGTGCTTTTGAATTATTAGCCACTGAAAATGTTATGAATAGCAGTGAAACACTGTAAGATAGCACCAGAATATTGAATAATGAAGCACGATGAATAGCACCAGAATATTGTCAGATACAGTGCCAGAAGATGAGCTCTGCAGATTGGAAGGCATTCAAAACACGACTGGAGAAGAGTTTCCTCCTTAAAGTAGAATTGATTGTGATAACACAAATGGAGTAAAGCTTTTGGAACCTTCACCTGCTAATGGGCACAACTCAAAATGAGAAAAAGCTACAAACATCCATTAGTAATTGGATCATGGAAGTATTAAGTTTCACCATGGGGATAACCATATCTCAACTGCCACACCACTGAGAATCCTAGCCCTGTCAAGCTGACACAAAACTTTTACTATCACAATCCCCTCCCCCACCCACTGCGTCAACTGGGCACCCATAAACCATATGCATAATCTCTAAATAAAGAAAACTGTAAAGTCATGCTTGTGCCTAATATGATATAACTAAAACACATATAACCAAAACCATACTGGTGCTATTTAATCCTATATTTCACAAATGAATAAAGCAAAGATATTTGATGCACACATACAAAACAAAACAAAAAAACATATATTCATTTAAATGTCCCAAGGACACATTGTGAAAGCCAGTCTCTTGCCCATAGGCACACAGCCTTTCTCAGTCCATGGGCCTAGAGCATGTCTGTCTCGCCATGCCAGTGCCTGTGCCACCATCTTTGCTTTCACTGCCTTTCTAGGTAGGGATCTAATGCTCTCCTCATCCTCTCCCTTTCGGATGGTCTGTTCCTGATTCAGAGATGGCTCATTTTAAACCTAGTTGGATGGCAAAACTCAACAATCCCATTCTTAGCATTCACAATTTTAACAATCACAATTAATGCTACTAACAATTACTCTGGAGGCGTAGTAGTTACGAATCGGGCTGCCTACCTTAAGGTTGGCAGTTTGAAACTACTAGCTGTTCTGCGGGAGAAAGATGAGGCTTTCTGTTCCCACAAAGATTTACAGCTTTGGAAACCCTGTGCAGGGTCACTATGAGTCGGAACCGACTCCACGGTACTTAACAACAACAATTACTCACAATTGAATCATCGCCTGCCCCCTTTCATCAGATCTATCTAGAAAACAGGAAACTGTTCAGTGGATAGTCTCCCTTGTCCCACTCATTCTGAGGCTGAGCATACCCATGAAATCTTGTAAGCCAGCTAATTCTTGCCTTAATAAAACCCCTCTTTTTGACAACCAGTTTTTAAATTGCCTGTGGCAATGTGGGCTAATGTGATAGACTGCAAAGCCATTTGAACTGCAAGGTAGGCAGTTCAAGCTCACCAGCTGCTCCTTGGAAACCCTACACAGGGTCACTATGGGTCAGAATCGACTCGACAACACTTTACAACAACAACTAACCAACCTACTGGTTGTGGCTTTGTAGGTTAATGCACCAGACTACAAAGTAGTTTGAACTGCAAGGTTGGTGGTTCAAGCTCACCAGCTGCTCCTCGGAAACCCTATACAGGGTCACTATTGGTCGGAACCAACTCAATGGCACTTAACAACAACATCAACCCTGAGGAGACAAGCATGTTCCTTTATCTGAACGAACTTCATTCTGGTTAGAATTTTGAGCAACTGCATCCATAAGCAAAAGTTCAGTTGTAGCAATTTACACTTGTTCACAGTATCAAACATCTTTCTCTACATTCCCAAGGAGAGTATACAGTGAGGACAGAATCCCACAGAACTCTAGAAACAAGTACCTGTAGGAAGAAGCAAAAAATCCAGAGTAGAAGAAAACAAGAAGGGTACAAATTCAACGAGAAGAAAATTACAGTTAACAAGGCCTAGGATTCTCAATGAAGTCCTGGTATGGCACTCCAGGATAACTCACTGGGTCGCAAGGTTGGTTTGAACTGCAAAGTTGACAGGGTCGCTGTGAGTTGGTACCGACTCAACGGCACTTAACAACAACGATTCCTAGTGTGGCACTGTAAGATCAGCATCAAACTGCGACGAACCACAAGGTCAGCAGTTTAAATCCACCAGTTGCTCCTGGGAAACCATATACAGGGTGACTAAGGAGCTCTGGTAGCATCGTGGTTATGAGTTAGGCTGCTTACCTCAAGGTCAGCAGTCCGAAGCTACCAGCGGTTCCATGGGAGAAAGATGAGGCTTTCTGCTCCCCTCAAGATTTACAGCCTCGGAAACCCTATACAGTGTCACTATGGGTTGGAACCTACTCGACGACACTTAACAACATAAATTGGAACAGACTGATGGCATATAACAAGTATTAAAAGTGAGGCGGCTTACACAATGCCAAATTATTGACAATCTTAACCTACCACGCACCTCAAATCCAGGAATCACTACTCTTAGGCCAATTCTCAGGTCATTCATGGTTACACTGTTCAGTTTTATCCAGAGCTGCCGGTGGCTCTGAAATGCCATAAGCAACAGTCCAGGAAAAATATCATGTTGGCTTACACCAAACTACCAGTTGTCCTTTACAGTGATAGTAAAACTTTCTGGGGAGGTGGGTGTCGATTACAGGCCTGGCTGCCACCACTACGGTCTTCTCACAGACCGCTATCATTGCCCAGTTCCAGAATCAGGCTTAACCCAGCGTGTGGGCGCGCTCCCGTTAGGACTCCGAGGGCTTTAGGGCGGCATCGCCCCTTACCGGGTCTCTCTGAGTCCAGGTAGGACGAGGTGAGGCCAGGGAACGTGGCGCAGCCCACTAGGGGTGGGAGGGGCGGAGCTGTGCTTGTGACGGGGTGGGCGGGCGCTCAGCCAGAGGCGTAAACACGGCCTGAGCGCAGCGGTGGAGGAGCAGGTGAGGTCGCTGGCCCGGCCCGTAGTCCGGTCCGAGACGGGCCGGCTCCTGCTAGTTGTGGCGCGGAGGGTTCGTAGTGCAATCACGGTCAGGCCCTGCCCTCCGTGCGCCCTTCGCCGCGTCCGGTCGCGGCCTCTTTCCCCGCCCCGGTGCTACGGCCATTGCGGCGCCGCGCCCCCAGCCTCTGTGGCCGGCGCAGGAACCGGAGAAGCTAGGGCACAGGGGAAGCCGCAATGGGAGCCGGCCCGGACCTATGGGGTGGAAGGGGCACGGGAGCGGCTCCCAGGCCTCTGGCCACCAGCCCCGCTGTACCACCTCCCTCTTTCCAGCACTCGGCTCGCTGGGCGCAGGGCGAGCAGCTAAAGGGGAGTGCATTTAGTGAACTCTATGCACGTGGGTTTCAAAGGCCTGTAACCAGGGACATTTTGTTCTTCCCTTTTAGTCTGGGGCACCATTTGCTCCCAGTTGCTGAGGCCTGAAGCACTGGGCTCTGGGTGAGCCGGGTTCTTCCCCCAGATGTGGGGTACTGGGTCGTCTAAAAGGTTTCAGCAAATGTTTGCCTGAATCCAGGCTTGGAGCTGGTGCTTTGCCTGAATCTAACTTTTGAAGCTTAAGGAATCTGAAACAGTCCCCACAGCTAAAATAACTCTGTTCCAACTTGTCCAGGTAGGATATAGCAGAGCCAGGCTACGAACTCAAGTTTCCTGGTTAGTTCTGCAGTCCAGCCCTCAGCCCTTTGACTAAGTGAAATGTTGTCTCTGCCTATTGTCTTAATAAATGAGCGCTTTTTAAGGTATAAACTATTGATAGGCCTAGTAACTGCTTGTCCTTCTACCATCCATATTTGGTAAAACGCATCCCATGCTCGCAGATATGTAACTCAAAATTAACAATCTGAGCTACTAATCCTCTTCTGGAAGGAACTTGATCAGAACAGACCCCAGGTTCCAGTACAGATGCCCCGGGTAGCTACATAGTACATTCTGCGCAAAACACTACCCCATCCTGGGCCAATCTCACTATTGTTGCCACACTTGAGTCCATCAATGCTGCCACAGCCAATCCATCTCATTGGGTTTCTCCCTCTTTTTCTTACCACACATGATATCCTTCTCCAGCGACTGGTCCCTCCTGACAACATATCTGAAGTAGGAGAGAAGAAGCCTGGCCATCCTGGCTTTAGCAACAATTAAAGCATTTGGATAAGCTGAGTCAGGTGTATGGGCCTCAGGCTCCCCTCTGTGAATGTGGCCTTATAAGAACAGAGGAGATATGTCAGCAACAATCGTTGTGGGCACAGCTGGTGGCTCGATTAAGGGTTCTAGATCCAGCACAGAGCTGTATTCTGTATTCTGTATTTTCAGTCCTCCAAGTTCATACTTTCAGTCAGTGAAGTGGGCAGTTAGGGCAGCAGGTAGGAGTGGAGGACTTGGGAGAACGTTGCTGCAGAGTGGAATGGAAGTTTGCGTGAATAATTTCTTTCAGAAAGATAAAACACTTATGAAGTGGAGGTTAAAGATTCCAAATGTCTGACTTTTTTTCATTGTTTAATCCTGTGTATCAGTCACCACTGCTCCCCTCCTCATGTTTCAGAGTTCTGCAGCGTGCTGCAAAGTCTCATAGAACTCACAGCTATCAAATTAAATGACTCACACAGTTGTGGAGACTGGCAATTTCCAGATCCGCAGTTCAGAGGTCAGTCTGGAGGATTCTCCTTACCAACATAGTCTCAGGAGTTGACGAACCAAATTGGCAGGTCAACAGGCTGTTGGTGCACAAGGCCATGGAAGCTGGTGAATCAGGTCAGGTGATAAGCCACAGGTTCCACAAATTGGAGGTCAGATGAACTGGAAGTCAGACTGAGCCAGATCCAAGATCTAGAGCCAGAGAGTAAATTTTACTAAAGCAGTCCATATGCCCCCAAGTAAAACTAAGAGTGGTGACTTGAGTCACATCCTCCAGTAAGGTTCATTAATCATTAATTCTTTGTTCTACCTTAATCCTTACTCCTTAGTTCACCTTAATCCTGCTTCATTAACAACTCTTTTCAAAATAGGGCTATAATCACTGTCATAGAGTCTAGGCTTTATGATATATCACAGAATGGAAGAATATGACTAGCTGCCTTGCAATATTGTTTCAGGTTTTGGGAAAAACATTGGATCCTTTGGTGTTGAAGCCACTAAAGGGCTATAGTCTGGCGTATTCAGGTGTGGGAAGTGAACAGCCAGTTTCTGTCTATGAGAAGAGAATAAGAGGAAGAGGTAGAGGATCTGAACAAAGGTTGATGCTCCAGTGTGCCCGGAGGCATGGGGCAGGTAGTCATGCCTGTCACTTTCCCCTCAATTTCTCCATGACTGCTGTCAGCTCCCACAGCACTGGGAGAGTGAGAGAGAGACTTTCAGCCTCCTACCTTGGCCTCTCTAAGTTATTGATCATAATAATAATAGTGGTGTGGTGTGCCGTGGAGTTGTTCCCAACTCATAGTGACCCTATATAGGGCTTCCATGGCTATAAATCTTTATGAGAATAGAAAGCCTCAACTTTCTCCCATGGAATAGCTAGTAGTTTCAAACTGCTGACCTTGAAGTTAGCAGCCCAATTTGTAACCACTACGCTACCAGAGTTCCTTCATTAATGATAATACATACCTTATTTTATGAATTTGTTATGCTTACTTTTTGATTTCTTGAACATTTCCTTCTAGTGTTTTACGCTTGTGTGTGTATGCATATGTATATATATGGAGTCCTAGTGTGGTTAATGTGCTAGACTGCAAAGTCACTTTGAACCACAAGGTGGGCAGTTCAAGCTCACTCTCAGAAACCCTATACAGGGTTGCTATGGGTTGGAATCAACTCAATGGCACACAACAACTCATGTATACATGTGTGTGTATATATATATGTTGTTGTTATGTGCCGTGGAGTCGGTTCCGACTCATAGCGACCCTACACAGGGTTTCCGAGGCTGGTAGTTTCGGGCAGCCCGATTCGTAACCACTATGCTACCAGAGCTCGCTCGCGCTCTCTCTCTCTCTCTCTCTCTCTCTCTCTCTCTCT
>NW_006408683.1:932027-951205 GCF_000296735.1 Chrysochloris asiatica
TTGTTGTTGTTGTTAAGTGCTGTGGAGTCGGTTCCGACCCTCAGCGACCCTGTACAGGGTTTCTGAGGCTGTAAATCTTTACGGGCGCAGAAAACCTCATCTTTCTCCCACAGAACAGCTGATGTTTCGAACTGCTGACCCTAAGGTTAGCAGCCCGATTCGTAAACACTACGTTACCAGAGACACACACATGCAAAGGTAAGGAAAAAGTTTTGCTTCTAGGGTTCTAATTCATATATGCACAGGTTTATTCCAAACAAAATTTATTTAAACATGTCTCTACATCAGTGAATGGCTAGAGATAAGTTCTGTCAGTAATACACTTGTCTTACTTTCGTTAAGGTGCTTGAAAAAAAGGCCCAAATCCAAAGAGTGACTTCTGAGGAGATCTGCTGGGCCGGTTAAATTCAAGACAGAGAGGTCAGCTCAGAAGGTAATGGCAGTCGTTTTGGGGGATTTCAAAGAGGTAAACATAGTGGATTTTATCAAAGGACACAAGACAATCATGGAGGCTGATTATGAAGAAATTTTAAGAAAATGGAGAACTGCACTGGTGAGAAAAAAGCCAAGAAAGTTGTGTTGTGGAATTTTTTTTCATCGTGACAATACACCTGCTTGTTCTTCAAAGGTAGTGTGGATTGTCTTGTGAGAATTTTGTTGGGAATTTTACCCCATCCACCCTATAGTCCTGATCTTGCCCCTCCAGACTTGATTTTGTTCCCCAAACGCAAAGAACACAATTTGTGTTCCTTGAGGATTCCACAATTTCCATTTTGAGGTGATAAAAATCAGAGTGCATAATTCTTTGGAGAAGGGTTAGAGAAATAGAAACACTGCCTTTAGAAGTGTGTAGACCTAGATGGAGGCTATGTTGAGAAACAGCTTCACATTTTGATATTTTTGTTTACTAAATGTTTCTATGATTTTATAGCAACACTTTTTGACTTTTTCACTCTCATCTGTATCCATGTTTTTTTATCATTACAACAAAATTGGGTATGGCAGGGTAGGAGTAAGGAGCGAGAGTTAGGATTAAGATAATAGTTAAATCTAAGCTAGACCTAGGACTTCATTTAGTGTTTGGATTATGGTGTGGCATTATGGGTTAATGCGCTGGATTGCAAAGTTTGTTTGAACTGCAAGGTCGGCAGTTCAAGTTCACCAGCTGCTCCTCAGAAACTCTATACGGGGTCACTGTGGGTTGGAACTGACTTGATGGCACTTAACAACAACAAAAAATGTCTGTTTTAGGTGATATTGTCACATATGCTAGTTACAGGTTGTCATCTGCTGTTGTTGGGTCTCCAAAACTCCTTTAGTAGTTTTTGTAAACATGGCCTGGTTTTTACAAATTCTTTTAATTTCTGTGTATCTGAAAATGGCCTAATATTGCTGTCTTATTTGATGGACAGTGTTTCTAGATATGTGATTCTTGGTTGGCAATTTTTTTGTTCTTTCAGAGTTTTTTATATGTCATTTCATTGTCTTCTTACATGCACATGGTTTCTGCTGAGAAATCAGAGCTTAGGTTTTTCTTTGTAGGTAACTTTTCATTTTTCCTGGACTACTCTCAGGATTCTTATCTTTGGTTTTGAAAAGTTTGATTATAATATGTTATATTATTTTTCTTTTGGGGTCTATCCTGTTTGAAGTTTGTTCAACTTCTTGAATGGCTATCTTCTTGTCTTTCATGATGTTAGGGAAGTTTTCATCCAACAACTCTTATACAATATTTTCTATAGTTGTTTTCTTTTGTGTCTTCCTGTTCTGGGATTCTCAACACACACTAGTTATTTGTCTTGTTAGTGCCCCACATAAATCTTAGAATTTATTCAGGTTTTTTTTGTTCTTTCTTTCTGATTGTTCCTCTAGCAGATGAATATGGAGAGATTTTTCAAGCTCAGGAATTTGGCTTTCCATTGATTCAATTCTATTTGTTTGCCTTTTCAGTATGTTATATATAGTATATACATTTCTAAAGTCTTAGTGTTACTCTTCTACCTTTCTAATTGCTATTTTTGTGTGGTTCTGATTTTTCATTTGTCAGTTTGTTTCCTAAAATTTTCTATAATTTTGTTTATGTTTCCCTTGATTTCATCTAAAGTTTTCTCCATCATTCTCTCAATCCATTGAAGTTGCCTAGTTAACATTCTTTAAAATTTCTTGTTAAGTAGTTTTGATACCATTTCTGGTGTTATATTTTCTAACTGTCTTTTAGTCACTAGTCTGAGGCACTCTGTCTTCTTTCTTTGTGTAACCTGAAATTGTTTTCTATGATACATTGTGGTGTCATATTTACATTTAAAAGGCAAAGCAGACAAAATGCCAACTAAGAGGGAAGGAGTCCTCACATCCAAAATCAACCTATACACTCTGTATACAGGGTTGATAGGGACGGGCAACTTAGATATTGGCTACCTAAAATGGGAGGGGCTGTAAAGGCATGAAGTGACTGGGTTATGAGTTTTCAAGAGGGAGTTTAGTTTCAGAGTGTGTGTGGTGGGGTTAGAATCCCACTAAATAGTTTTCATCTTGTTTAGATGGGTCTGGTGAAAGGAGATGGGGATAAGATTCTTATGATTCAATAGTGAGTAGTTGTTATTGTGACTAATTACAACTGTCACAACTATATAGGTAGAAGCTTTATAACAAAAAGAGAGGAGTAGTTAATCTTACAATCCAAGAACAGAGAACCCTAGGACCATCAAAGGAGAAGAGCACAATCAGAATGTGGGACCCAATCAGAGAAGCAGTGACTCCAGAGATGGAGACAGAGATGAGAGCATGGAGAGAGAAAGCAGCTGAAGACTTTAGACTCATGGAAAGAGAAAGGCTGTGTGCTGGCAGCCAGGTGCTGGTTGCCAGGGGGGCAGGCTTGCAGAAGGTGTCCTTTGGTTGTTTAAATAATTATATATTCCTGAAGTGATTTTGTGTACAACCCCTCAAAAAACAAACAACAACAACAACAAAACAAAACAGTGGGAATAGAAGCAAATTTTGTTGAATGATGATGCACAGAGGAGACTGTAATCATTGTAATGAAATGATGAGTGTAAAACTGATGTTCCCCCATGTAAACTAATCACTCAAGTCATAATAAAAGCTTTTTTTTAAAAAAAAAGGTAGAGCAGAGGCTTGCAGGAGGAGGTGCCATTGGCCACTGGCTTGGCAAAGGGGGGTACTGCTCACACCCTTACTACCAGGAAGGAGAGCCTGGGAACAATGGAAAGCTACACCTCCTTGCTGCCAGCCTCCAGGCATACCTTGTTTCCACAGGCCACTGCAGAAAACTCTACATGGCCATGCTGCTCCATGCCAGCACACAGTCCGTCCATTTTCCTTCTCTCTCGCTGTTCCTGTTTAGCTTTCTCTTACAGGCAGCATTCAGTTCACCTCTCTGTTCCATCTTCTGAAGCTCAGGGTTCCTGGTCCACGATCTATATCTGTTTCACTTGGTCTCCCATGTCTTTGTTATAGATGGTTGGTTCAGTGCTTCTGTATGTTATACCATCTTGCACCAGAAGGCTCTGTATATCAAGGCTGTGACCTTTCAAAAGTGCATTGCCAGGCTTTCCTTCTGAAGTGCTTCTGGGCAGGTTTGAACCACTAACTTTTAGGTCAGCAGTCTTGCAGTCAACTACTTGTGTCATGCTAGGAGTTCAGTTCTATTCTGACATGAGTTAGAATCATTTAATAGCAACTGGTTTTTAAGACACAAGAGGTAGAAAATGATAGATGAGGTCTATTATCCTGTGTTGTTTTTTTCCTGTTAAAATTATGGCTCTACTGTTCTTGCTTTTTGAAAACTGGGTTTGATGACTGCCTAGACACTTGATTGTGTCGTTATTCATCTTACCAGTCTCACAGCTGGACATTGGCCTCTTTCTCTTTTGAGTTGATCCCGAGAAGCAGTTGCCCTGCCGCCTGCTCCTCTACCCAACATGGACATGTCTCCCATGGTACCACCTGTGTTTGAGCCTCATTGTGATTGATGGAAGTCCGTGACCTGGGACGGTGGAGTGCTGTCTCAGGGCCTCCCTTGGGGCTCAGGTCCAGCTCTGGCTAAAGCCTTCTCATATTGGGGAGAGCCTCCCAGCAAGTGATATCTGTCACAATACAAGCTGAGGTGGGTGGATCAAAGGTCACCTGGAGCCAAACACATTGTCAGTGCCCACAGATAGGGGACACAGGAATACTGGAGAAATTTTTTAAGGGTAGCCCTTAAGCTTACTAAACCCTTCCTTAGAGTAAGGGAAGGCTGGGAATTCTCAGGGCCCATAAGTCACTTTCTAGGGTCATAAGGTAGTTAGCTTGTCCCTGGAAAGTGACCTACTCAAAACCAATGAGTTCTCTTTGGAAGCTGGTGAGCATTGGATAGGCCTCCTGTAAAACGGAAGTGAGATCTACTGGTTCCCACCTTTTTCTGTAGCCTTTGTGTTTGGGTTTATTGCAGCAGCTCCATCATTTTCCATGAGACACTATAGATACAGAAGTGCCTACTAAGGCATGTCCAAATCCATTTTCTACCTAAGGCCAATTATCCTTTAGTTTTCAGATCAAACAAAACCTACACTTTCCTCTGAAATGGAAACAAGGCTGAGGAAATTGGGTAACCAGGTTTCCATGATTGCAGGAACTGCTGACACAAATCTGATTGGGGACATTCACTGAATCAGACTATGGATTTGGGTAGTTCAACATTTTTGTCCCATTTAGCTGATTAATGGGAATGAGCAACAACTTTCTTCTGTGGTTTGATTTTGCATCCTCATCCTAATTAGCTTTCAGCTATGATGCTAGGTTCTGTGAAGAATTTCCTGAATGTGGTCTTGCACACTAGACATTTCCCTCTTCTATTAGCCCATCTGCATGTCCTGCTGCTCTCTCAGAGGATGGGGAGAAGGAGGTGAGAGAGCTGGTTGCTAGGTCATCAGTAGAATTTACATCAGCACCCTGCTTCCAGTCCCCACCCCCTGCTCTGAGTCATCCCAGAGGGAGAGCACTGAATCACCCTGGCTCTGATGTGGACAAACAGCTAGAAGCTTTTTTTCTCCACCACACATTTTGGGTGGTGATTTTTCCCTCCAAGGATTTCAGAGTATCCTCAGCCTTAAATACCAATTTAAATACCTTGCAAAACAAGGCTCTTAGGAATTCAAAAGAGAAAACAAAGGGGGGTTTGTTTTCCTGCAGGAGCAGAAAGAGAAGGGGCTGCTTCCCACCTGATTCCATCCCCCAGGGCAATGAACCTGAAGTTAGGGAGGTAGGAGCAGAAGAATCTGTCTGTTGATGCTCTTTCTTCCCCTTTAAAAAAATCAATGTTGTGTTAGGTGCACTCATAGCAACCCTATGCATAACTGGACTAAACACTGACCAGTTCTCCTTTTAAAAATGACAGAGGTAGTCCATGTTTATTCTAGAAACATTGAGAAATTCAGAAAAATATAAAGAAGAAAATAAAATCACCACAATGTCATCTTCTAAAGAGAACAACTTGTAGGATTTTGTAAGGACCTAGGGTATGCAAACAGTTTTGCTCTTAGCTGCTATCCTTAAACTTGGTGGTTAGAACCCACCCAGAGTTAGCATAGAACAAAGGCTTGGTGATCTGCTTCTGTAAACATTACTACTAAGAAAACCTTATGGAGCAGTTGTGCTCTGTAACACGATCATAATGGGTCACGACAAACTATGGGTTGGGTTTTTTTTTTAAATGTTTGAATTAGTTCTTATCAGTTATTCATATATATACAAATTTTATAATAAAACTCAGATGATTATATATGTGAAGTTTAATATTCTATTTTTATAACTTCAGAAATACTTTATTTTTGAAACAATTTTAAATTCATGACTTGCAAAACATTTCTTTAAAATAAGCTACTTTGTACTAACAGTATCAAGGGCATGGTTAGGTAGTTTCTTTCATTCAAAAGTTATATATTGAAACTCTAGTATGTGTCGATAGATACTGCCCTAGACGTTGAGGGAACAATGACCACAGCTCCTGCTCTTTAAGATAAGACTTTGGGTGGATATGCCTTGGTGTAGAGTCATATGTTGTAGTCATTGTCACATTATAATATATACATATATAAATTATTGCAGTGAGTATGTTTTAATGCAAATCCGTTATTATTTTCTTAGGATAAATTCCAAGAAATAATCCATTTCAGGATCAAAAGGTAGGAATATTTCCAAAGCTTTTGATTTTTAGTGTCAGCAAGCCCTTCTGAAGGATTGGTGTTTGAGCCCCAGTTGTCCCACGCCCTCCTCCACAGTGGGCATGGTTTAGGGAGCTTTTTTCAGCTTGAGCATGCTCCTTTCCCCTGCAGCTCTCTTAGCCTGAAAACTTCACTTTTCTTTCTCCCCACTTGATTTCTAGGAGGGGGTCTTGTTAAGTCATTCAGCATTCACACAGTGCTGTTGAGGGGGTGGGGAAGGTTGAAGACAGCCCTCAGCTGTTACAGGAAGCTAGACTGTGACCAGGACACTTGCAGTGCTGGGCCAGGCACCCTGCCTAGGGCATCTGATTACTGATCCCTGGGTCTAGAAAGAGCCATGGAATCACTCAGGGACTATCTCAAAATACAGGTGCCTGGACAGTTGCATTTTTAAAAAAATGTTTTATTGTGAATTGTGTGATAAGTCTACATGGGACAACATTAGTTTTACATTCATTCCATCATCTATCATTTCATTGGCATAGTTACCATCCCGTCCATGCATCCTCACCCAACCAAAGGGTGTACCCTGTAAGCCTGCACCCACACACACACACACAGTCCTCAGCCCCTTTCCATCTCCTGATCCCGAGTCCCCAGCCACACCATCTCTTGATGTCGGCTTCTCTGCCTCCATCTCAGGCCTCACTGCTTCTCTAGATAGGATCCTGCTCTCCGCTTTTCTCCATTGATGGTCCTAGGGTCCTCCGCTCCTAGACTGAAAAGTTAAACACTCCCCTCCTTGCTACAAAATAACCACCTTTAGATTTCCAGCCCTCACAATCAGTCCTGATAACAATTATTCACCATTGCATCACAAGAGACCCATCTGTATTTCATTTCATCAGCCTTTCTTGGACAGGCTGGACACTATTCACTGGATACTCTACCTTTCTCCACGCCCTTTGGATCTAGGTTCCCTCTTGAAAGCTTGTAAGCCAGTCACTTCTTGCCTTTGTATCCCTCCCCCCATTTTGGGTAGCCAATGTCCAAGTTGTCCATCCCTGTCTACCCTTTGTGTGGAGGGGCTGGGAATAGTTCTTGCAGCAGGGATTTGTTTCCTCTTTTGAGCTACTGCATTTATAGGTGTAGGTCATGTTTATCTAATTGTATCAGATGACGCTTTTTCCCTCTTCTTTCTTCTTCGGGTTGAGCTCTGTTTATCCAGTCAAATGGGTATCATCTGCAAGTGTGGGTGTTCTTGCATCTGTCCGGCCTCTTTATATCGGCTGGCCGCCCGGCTCTCCACTCTAGACCTCTGGACAGTTGTATTTTAAGTAAGCCACCTAGCACAATACTGAGCCTGTCTGCCTACATTTGAGGGCAACCTTGAACCAATCACATTTTAAACTTCTGTTTCCTCACTTGTAAAATGTGGATGAATACTGTAGTTTTCAAATGGAAGGTATACAGTCCTCCAAACTTAAGTTGTTAAGTGTCCTAGAGTTGGAAGCTTTTAGGGAGGATTTAATAAGTTAAAGCAAGTAAGGACTTGGTTTAGTATCTAGCACACAGTAAGGACTCAGCAGGTGTTGTTCCAGCGTCATTGTGGGGTCTGGACCCTACTTTGAGGAGCTGTCCTCCTAAGGGACCCTAAGCAATGACAACAACAACAAAAACCCAAATCATTTGTAGTCCAGTGGATTCTGAGTCATGATGACTTCATAGATTTCAGAGTGGAACTGTGCTTCATGAGTTTTAATGGCTGTACCTTTCAGCTCCGGTAGCGTAGTGGTTACAAATCGGGCTATGAACCGCAAGGTCAACAGTTCTAAACTACCAGCCGCTCCGCGGGAGAAAGATGAGGCTTTCTTCTCCCGTAAAGATTTACAGCCTCGGAAATCCTGTACAGGGTCGCTGTGGGTGGGAACCGACTCGACAGCACTCAACAACAACAACAACAACCTTTCAGAAGCAGATCACCAGCCCTTTCTTCCAAGGTGCCTCTGGGTGTGTTTGAATTGACAACCCTTCAGCTAGTAGCCAATTGCTTAATTATTTGTACCACTCCATTCAAGCCTTCCTAATTTGGTGCCCTCTGGTACTAGGAGCACCTCCCACATCATCCCCAACCCCTCAGTTAAAGTTATAATTAGGTTGCACCTCTGCCTTGACAACCATGGGGCCTCCCTGCCATTCTTGGAGGCTTGGCTCCTCTTTGCCGTGGGTACTCTTTGCCGTGTAGAAAGGCTTTGGAGGAATTTTGTAAAGTGGGTAAGGGAAAGGGTCTGACAGAGCATATTGGTTTTTTAGGTGAAAAGGACATGTATGTGGATTCCATGTTGTGGATTAAAAAGTGTATTTTGCAGTTTTCTGATTTTTATCCCTGAAGAGCTGTCGGAACCGGAAGAGACCAGGTCCAAGTGCAGGGAATGTGAATAATAAGGTCACCTCTGTCTGGTGCAGTCTTACGTGGGAGGTGTATAGTTCTTCAAGCCCCCTCCCCAGATGCAGCCTCCTCAGGTGTCAGGGGAAACCTGGGACGCTGAAATACTTTCCAGGGAATAGTCACCAAATGTTGGCCATTGGGTAGATAAATAGAACATGGAAGAACTTAATCCTACTCAAGGAGCCCAGGTGATACAGTGGCTAAGCACTCACCTGCTAACTGAAGGTTGGTGGTTCAAGGTTCAAGCCCATCAGCTGCTTCACAGGAGAAAGATGTGGTAGTCCGCTTCAGTAAAGATTTATTGCCTCAGAAATCTTATGGGGAAGTTGTACTCTGGCTTACAGGGTTACTGTGAGTCTAAATTGACTCACCAGCAATGGGTAATCCTACTTCAACCTGGACCCCCACCTTCCCAGTAGCTTCTGTTCTTTAAAAAACATCTTTGCTGTCTGTTTTTCCCATTTCTCTTGAGTTGCTGTTTGGGTGTCTGGGTACTGGAAAGCTGTGGTTCTGTGTAAGCTTATTCCTTGCTCTTAGGGCTGCATTTTATAGAGTTTTAGGCTGGAGCACTCCCTTATTTATTCCTCTAGTCATGACAAAGATAAATCACAGGTCCTCCGGAGGAATGGGAAAAACAGGAGGGTAATTGTGACTCAGTTAATAATTCACGCCTGAAACAAAACAACACTGACATGTTAGAAAACAGTGTTGTAAGAGCCACCTGTAGTTTCAGCTTCCATCTTAGACACTGCCCTGGATGATCATTTCACTGAAAAAATGCACCCAGCTATTTTCACTTAGGTGCCCCTCATTGAGTAAAAGTGTGCTTATCAACTTCTGAGCCTTAAAATTTCTCCTTGATTCTTACCAAATGGTTTTGCTCATCTCTAAAGAACTTACCAAGGTCTAGCAGCATGTTGGGACTTGTTGTTGTTAAGTGCCATCGAGTCAGTTCCGACCCATAGCGACCCTCTATAGGGTTTCCGAGGAGCAGCTGGTGAGCTTGAACCCTTGCGGTTCAAACCAACTTTGTAGTTCCAGTGCATTAACCCACAGTGCCACACCAGGACTCCTTTGTCCCCTCAAATTGGGCTCTGTTGTATATACTCTGCTGGTGCCCATGTACGTGTCCCCCCCATTGACAGATCCACTCTCCTGGCAATGGACTGAACCTATTCTTAGGGAGATTCAGGTGAATAGGTAGAGCCAAGCCCCACCTAGAGTACTGCTCAGGTGGCACATTGCTGTTGCATACGTTCACTTCTGTTCACATTCCGTTACTGTCAGAGACCTTAGCTAGTTCCCCACTGCTGAGTTATGGCAGCTATGGTTCAGGGCTAGAATTCTCACTTTCCATACAGGAGTCTTGTCCAAAGCACCTCATGCACTTGCCTGTCAGCAGGGGTTTGCTATGATATTGTAGCAGTTTCACAGGAACTGCCAAAAAAGACAGATAGGAAGAAAGATCAGGTGATCTACTTCTGAAAATCAACCAGTGGAAACCCTGTGGATCGCAATGGTCCGATCCACAACCAGACATAGGAATGGTACAGGGTCAGATTCATTCTGTTGTGCATAAGGTAACTGAGTCAGGGGCCAACTTGATGGCAGCTAACAACAACAGACAATCTTACTTAGGCACCCAAGCCCACCCTAGGGTGGTTTTCCCACTTGCCCACTGCTGCCCACCAGGTGACCATACTCCAGCCAAATCAGATTGTTGGGTATTTTCAGAATAGGTCATGCATGTCACCTGCTCCATATATTTCTTTAAGTGATTATTTCTCTTTGAAATGACCCACCTCCTTCAGTCTCTAACAAAATATATTCTTCATCTGTGAGACCCATCACAGGTACTTCTTACTCCACGAGATAGAGAACATCTTATCCCCACAACTGCGTGGAACTTCCCACCTTTTGATTCCAGTGGAACATTGTCTTTTTTTTTGAAACATTTAGTGTTTGTTAAGTTCCATAAATATATATGTTTAATGTGATATCAAATGATAGTTTTTATGTTATGTGGTTATCATACATATATGAATATGATGCATGTATGTAGATATATACAGAGTCACCAAAGCCATTAATAAATATCATGGGAGCTTCGCTAAGAAACCTCACTTTCATTCTGTTCATTGTCACCAAGTTACATAAATGTAAATATTACAGAAGAGCAAGGAATACATCTACTGTCAACAAAGGCATAGGAGTTGAATTTTCCCTGTTAAAATCACGAAGCACTCATACACACACACTCACCAGAGTTCTTTAAACCGGCACGGTAAGTAAGTGCCCCAAATTAAGATCAAATCAACCAGTGTTTGTTGTTGATAGTTGTCCTCCAGTGGGTTCCAATTGATAGTGATCCTAGGAACAGTAGAAGAAAACACAACTGCATCCTGCACCATCCATAAAATCCTTGCTATGTTTGAACCCATTGTTACAACCACCATGCCAGTCAATCTTGTTTAGGGTCTTCATCATTTTGCTGACCTTCTACTCTGTGAAGCATGATGTCTTTCTCCAGAACAGGCCCCTCCTGATAACATGTCCATAGCACATAGGGTGAAGTCTCCTGCCACTTTCCCTTCCAAGGAACATTCTGACTACACTGCTTATAGATTATTCATTCTTCTGGCATTTCATGGTCTATTTAATATTCTTTTTTTTTTTTAAACTTTTAATTGTGAATTGAGTGAAGGTTTACAGACAAGATCATCAATTCTACATTCAACAAATAATACGCTTTGTTTCACCTCAACGATTGCAATCTCCTCCCAGCAACATCAGTTATCCCACTTCCTCCCTGTTGTTCCTATTTCTATTCCACCCATGTTCCTGTCCCTTCTCAACTTTGTCCGTAGATACATGTTGCCCTTTTGATTTTGAGTAATTGACCATTCCATCATTCATACTAGTATTGTTCCCTCTGTATACTTTTCTACTGCTTGGTTGAAAGTTGGGCTATGAGGGTGAGTTCCTTTCCAGACCTGACGAGTGGTCAAGGGCCATAGTATCAGGTTCCTCCAATCTCTTTCTGACCAGTAAGCCTGACCTTTATATATATATATACACACACACATACATGTTGTTGTTTAGTGCCATCAAGTCCGTTCCGACTCATAGTGACTCTGTGTAGGGTTTCCATGGAGCGGCTGGTGTGTTGGAACTACTAACCTTATGGTTCGAACTGACCTTGCAGTCCAGTGCTTTATCCCGTAGCACCACACCAGGACTTACTCACTCATTCTCTCTCTCTCTCCATGTGTATGTATATATGTACACACACATATATATAACATACTTATATGTGTGTATATTTTATATATATGTGTATATATATATATATATACATACTCTAGTAGCATAGTGGTTACGAATCGGGCTGCAAACCGCAGGGTCAGCAGTTTGAAACTACCAGCTGTTACACAGGAGAAAGATGAGGCTTTCTGCTCCTGTAAATATTTACAGCCTCGGAAACCCTGTACAGGGTCGCTATGAGTCAGAACCGACTCCATGGGATATAACTACAACCAACCATATATATATAGAGAGAGAGAGAGAGATTGAGAGATTGAGAGATTGAGCTCTGGTAGCGTAGTGGTTACGAATTGGGCTGCGAACAGCAAGGTCAGCAGTTCTAAACTACCAGCTGTTCCATGGGAGAAAGATGAGGCGTTCTGCTCCTATAAAGATTTACATCCTCGGAAACCCTGTACAGGGTCGCTATGGGTCGGACCCGACTCGATGGCACTCAACAACAAACAACATATATATATAGTTATTGTTATTAGTATTAAGTGCCATTGAGTTCATTCCAGTAGGGTTTCTGAGGAATGGCTGGTGAATTTGAACAGGAGTCCTGGTGTGGCGCCATAGGATAAACACTCGACTTCAAGGTTGGTTTGAACCACAACGCCGGTGGTTCAGATTCATCAGCCACTCCTCAGAAACCCTATACAGGGTTGCTATGAGTCAAAACTGTCTTAACGGCACTTAACAACAACATATATGCAATAATTTTGAGTTTTGTTCCACATATTCTGCCTCTATTCTTGACATTCTAATGTGATCCCTTTCAGATAATTTGGTAGTGGTACCAGGCATCATCTAGTTCTTCTGGTCTCAAGAGTTGTAGAGACTGATGATGGTCCATTTATCTTTTGAACTAGTTGATTCCAAGCATCTTGGTTCCCATCAGTCTTCTTCTTCATATGTAGAAACTTGTAGCTGCACCTTAGATGGTCACTCAGGAGCTTTTAATATCCAAGACGCTACTCACCAAAGCAGGGAGCTCTGGTAGCGTAGTGGTTACAAATCGGGCTGCTAACCTCAAGGTTGGCTGTTTGAAACTACGAGCCGTTCCGTGGGAGAAAGATGATGCTTTCTGCTCCCGTAAAGATTTACAGCCTCAGAAACCCTGTACAGGGTCGCTATGAGTCAGAATCGATTCCACAGCACACATCAACAACAACAACAATTCACCAAAGCAGGATATAAAACATTGTCTTTGTGGATTATGTTATGCCAATTGACCATGGTGTTCCCTGAGACTATGGTCTGGAGGCCCCAGACCCAGCTACTCATTGCCTTAAGATGTTTGATAATATCTAAGAAGTTTACATCGTTTTACCCACTGTTTGTTCCACCATATTAAAAGTTGTGTTTGCAGGAAAGGTAAATACTCATGTACCAACATCCTCTTTCAAACTCATATATATCTGTGGAATATATAAATCTGTATACTCTTCCTCCCGTACCCATTCAGCATGTGTCTGCCCATGTATCCACAGAACATTGTTGTTCAAGGTTGTATATATAGATCACCATTTACTTCTATCCCCTTTAGCCCTTGTATACCTCCCTGAGTCTTCACCTGTGTCTCCCTGTTTTCATCGTCTGCCAGTCTCCCTCTTCTTGTATATTAACCCTCCCCTTCTTATATATTGTCCTCCCTGTCACCCGAGTTAACATATGTCTACTATCTAGCCAGTAAACTACTCTATCTTCCTACCCCTGGCAACCATCAAAGGATGTTTCTTTCTTTTTTCTCTTTCAAATGCTTATGTATTTGTGGGATATATAAATATATATATATTCCCTTCTTTTTCCCTTACTCATTCAGCCTATGTCTCAATTCATGTATCTATGCACAGATCACTGTTGTTCCAAAGCTGTGTGCATGGCACTATTTACATCTAATTCCCTTTAGCCCATGCATACCTCCCTGTGTCTTCCCCTGTCTTCATTATTCTTCTGCCACCCTCCCTCTTATATATTGCCCTCCCCATCACGTGAGGTAACAAGCACATCGTGTTTATCAATTCGCTTTGTCCTGTTGTTACTCTTGTGCTTGTCTTTGCTTTCTAAATGTATATGTTATTAATGTTAGGGAGATTGCTCATTTTGAAATCCCTGTGAGATGGTAGGGTAGCTTTTGTAGGCCAAGATGTGTTCATATATATCTGAGGGGTGGGGTTAAGAGTCCCTGTGGGAATCATCCAGGCCACAGCCAGGGTTGCTGTCTTCAGAAAGAGATGCAGCCACAGATTCTGCTTGGGTAAACAGAAAAAAACCACCCTGACTGAATTGGTGGCAGGAACCTGCCTGTTCATTTGAAAATTACTTAAATTACTTACTTGGAGACAAACTCAGCAGAGAGCAGACTATTTTCTAACACACTCTGGAATTGTTTAAATTCCAGAGGGATAAGAATCAGGATCAGAACAAAGCTGGTTCCTATGAGGTGGCCAGGGATACCGCCACTCTGCAACTTGTTAACCATTTCTGACTCTAGCCATTTACCCCATGGTACTCTCTACTGTTCTGCCAGCTTAACAAATTGTGGCAGTGGCCACACGGAACTCACAGACCATACTCACGGTTAATGTGGTTTATTAGGGAAGTGCCAGTGGGTCAGGATCAACTTGGGAGTAGCAGGAATACCTGAATCAGGAATGGGAAGCACATAGGCAAGGTCTGGAAGTCCTTCAGTGCAGGACAGCAGTCTCAGGATAATGGACTTTTCTCTTGGTTGTACTGGAAGGCAGGACCTTCTCTCAGCTAGGCATGACCCCTCTTGGCTGTGCAGGCTTCTCTGCCTTTTGTCTACCAGCTCATGGCCAGCAGAGCAACTTGTTTATGTAATACTCTCTACCCACTAAAAAGCCTTAGTCATTGAGTCAATTCCAACAGCAGTTTTCTGCTGTTGACACCAGCTCTCTGCCACAGGCCCCCTTCTATTCCTATTGTTATCTTCAGTGTTACAGCCATTCACATGGGTTATAACTCTCTTAGGAGGTTCCACGCTTCCTCCTTTTTTCTCTCTCCTGGCCTTTAAAGCCCTTTAAAGTGGGGTTGGCTGCATATGTAAGTCAATTTCAAGGATTGGCCCTCCCATCCCAACAGGACCGTTAACCTACTAATCCCCATAAGTCACTCAGTTCTATTGGATGGATTTTCAAACTACTGTGAGAAAGATGGAGTCCTGGTGTGGCGCTGAGATTTAAAGCATTGGACTGAACGGTCAGTCTGAATTGCAAGGTCAGCGGCTCAAGCTCACCAGCCTTGGTGACCCTATACAGGGTCACTATGAGTTGGAACTGACTTCACGGCACTTGATAACAATAGCATGAGAAAGATGAGACTTTCTGCTCCCATAAAGATTTACAGCCTTGGAAACGCTATACAGGGTCACTATGAGTCAGAATCAACATGATGGCACTTAACATATGCATAGTATATTGACCAGTCCCCACAAAGTATATAAAATAAACCAGTCACAGGGCAAATTGCAGTCCGAGGCCAGATAAAAAGTATCGGACCACAAATTGTTTATGGCTTACCCAGGAAATATCATTCAACCTGGACAAAAGTAACAAACCCTTTACCATACAGAGCTAACACAAAGATAACTCCTCAGCCCTTGTGGGGAAATCTTTCAAGCTGTTTTTCCAAAGAAAAAGGCAACAAACTACGTAAAGGAACTAATTTCATCACACAGACCTTGCTATTTGTCTCCAGAGTCCAGAAGCTCAACCCCAAGAGATCCAGGAGGTTAATGATGGAGAGAATTGGCCCTGTGTATATCTCAGCTTCCCCTGTCCAGGGGGTTGTCTGAAGCTTTTAAAAACAAAAACCAATCTAGTTGCCTTAGAGTCAGTTCTAACTTTTGACGACTGCATGCATGTCAGTAGAGCTGTACTGCAGAGACTGCTGAGATCTCTTGGAAGGAGATCAATAGTACAGGTACCTCTGGATGCATTTGAACTTTCAGCCTTAAAGTTAGGAGCCTTGATGTGTTTAACAATTTTGCCACCCATTGAAAATTTTAGCAGCCCTGAAATCTGCATCTGGCTGTGGGCTTTATGATGCACCAGGTTCCTGTGATGCTGCTGTGTATAAACACCACTCAGGAGACTTTTAAACTCCACCCAGGTCCATGTACTTACGTGTCTTCTAGACAGCTTCTCCTCTTTGACCCACAGATACTCAGTTTCCTGAATCAAATTGACAGTCTTTCCCCTGAAGCGTATTACTGTCTTCTCCATGTTGGTTCATGCCTGCCCATCTTCCTGACTCTGTCCTGTGTTTGATCACCCTGCCCCTCACACAGTTCCATCCTGCAGCCACCTTAGTCCAGGCCCTGCTCCTTTACTCCTTGGATTGTGCAGTAGTCCCCTTTTTACTTCCCTTTACCACCTGTGTTTTCACTGATACATCTCAACATTGTCAGGGTAAAGTACAACCTCCTTAGCGTGACCCTTCCTGCCTTGCATCCCTGCCCAGCCCCACTGTTGCCTCACCTGGCTGTCTTTCCTCCCACCTGGGACAGTCTCTGAAAACTCTTCTCTAGAAAACAACCCTGATTTCTGAAGTGTAGTCCCTTTTTTGTACATCTGCACCTCTTGGAGAACACTTGGCTAATTTGATTGTAACATTTTTGTCTTTTTTTTAAAGGACATGGCAGTTCTTTACTCTCGTGTGAGCAGTAAAATATATATAACAACACAAGTGCCATTTCCATCACTTGTACAGCTACACACCATCACATTAATTATGTTCCCATGTTCTTGCTCGTCTTTACATTGCCAGTGCCTGGCACATTTCTTGGCACATAGTCAGTACTCAGTAGGTGCCTGTTGATGAGTCGATGAGGCACTGATAGTCTGAAGTGGCATCTCCACAGGTGGCTGCTCTAGGGATTCCACAACAGTTGTGTGGCCTCAGAAGGCTTGTCATGGGGCAGGAACTCTGTTGTTCTTGGTGCCACCCCGCAGCCTTCTGCTGCCCATTGCTCTGAGAGACAGTGGCATGAGGCCCTTGTGCTCATTTTGCAGGCACTTCTGGGGAGGCGGGGTCATGCTCATGTTCATGGCCTCTGACAGCGAAGAAGAAGTGTGTGATGAGAGGACCTCCCTGATGTCATCTGAGAGCCCCATGCCACGCACCCACCAGGAGGACAGGCAAAGTCCAGAGGATGGAGACAATACTACCCAGTGGGTAGGTTCCCACAGCAGTTTGAGACTGAGACAATCCCCTGGGGTTTCCATGCCTTAGGGAGGAAAACCAGGCCTTCCTGGATGTGGGAAGATGGGGAAGTGAGGTGGGAATTGGACAAAATGGGGGATCTCGCTGGTGGACCTGTAGAGGCATCTTCCACTTGTAAGGACTTTACCTGACCAACTTTGGGAAGGGGTTGATGTTTCTTAGTGCCCTGTAGGTTCAGGTTATACATCCCCTGAAGAGTTTGATGCTTGGAAGCTAGCACGGTGAGCACAACACCTAAAGTAAAACTGCTGGAGGGAACCATGGTTTCCAGAAGATAAGCATACTTGATTTGTGTTTGAGGGCAGTGGTGGTTCAGCAACAGAATTCTCACCTTCCATGTGGGAGACATGAGTTTGATTCCTGGTCAGTTCACCTCATGTGTAGCCACCATCTGTTTGTCAGTGAAGGCTTGTTTGTAGCGATGATGTTGAACAGGTTTCCGTGGAATTTCCAGACTAAGTCAGGCTAGGAAGAAAGACCGACAGTCTACTTCCTGAAATCCCATAGAGAATAGCAGTTCATTCCCATTATAGTCACTTGACAACAGCAACAATTTGTGCTTGGCTTCTGAGCTGAGGACAGATAATGGGCTACAGTGACTTATCTCTGCCACACACGGTGCAGGAGATGAGAGCATTGTGAAGAGGAGATGTACTTGAGAGCTTCCTTTAGCCATGCTACCTCACTTCCTGTGAAAGCAAAACAGCAGCCAAATTTGCCTGAAGCCCATTCTGTTTTGAAACCCTTGGCAAGTAGAATTTTTCTTCCTTGCTGAGATTGGAGCTTGTTTCTTCATTTATTCTGAAATTTGTATGCATTTTTGTTCGGTTCTTATTCATTGGCAGTTCTCCTTTCCTTTCTCAAATATTTAGATTAGGATTCTCTCTGCAAAGAACTGATACTGAACAATATTTCTGACTTTGGTTTTATTTGTTTGGTTGTTAATATAATTAACATGACAACTAATGACCCTAAATTACCCAAACAAAATTCTACAGATCATTTTGTGCCTGAGTCTGGCACGCTTCCTGCCTCTCATTGATAGTCTCCTATCTTCCCATTAAATAAGGTCCCTGGTATTGTAAATGATTAGTCCTCTCGAAGCTCTGGTAGTGTAGTGGTTACTAATCAGACTGTGAACTGCAAGATCAGCAGTTCGAAACTACCAGCTGTTCTGCAGGAGAAAGATGAGGCATTCTGCTCCCGTAAAGATTTATAGCCTTGGAAACCCTGTACAGGGTTGCTATGAGTCGGAACCGACTCCACGGCACACAGCCACCGCCACTAACATAAAAAGGTTGGCAGTTCAGATTCACCCAGCAGCAAACATGGAAGAAGAAAGTTTGATAATCTGCTTCCATAAAAATTATAACCAAGAAAACCATATGAAGCAGTTCTACTTTATAATACATGGGGTTGCCAAGAGTTGGAATCCACTCAATGGCAGTGAGTTTAAGTTTTCCATGCTTTCCCATGTCTACATACTGGACATTCACTTAGCCTCTCTAGAGTTGTAGAATTTGTATACTTGATTTTGTAGGGCAAAAGGTTAAAGTAATCCCCTCCCCACCGCAGATTTCCAATGTCATGTTCATAATCAAAATCCCCACACACATGCTGATGAATCTAGTTTATGATTATCAAACAAAAAGATCTTCATCTTTTCCAGCTACCTGACCTGTGTCCTCCTAATCAGTATGGCCATGTAAACAGAATTGAACAGTGTCCGGAACCACCAGTACTTGGGAAGAGAAAGATCTTTTGATCTATAGCCGCTCTAGCTGTGCTCCTGCAGGCTGCCCTCTTTTGGACTACACTGACCCTACTCTTGGATTGTGGGGCTTAGTGCCAATTCAGAGTCTTCTCCCCTGTTGTCTTAGTCAACCTTTGAAATGTCCCAGAAATGCCAGCACTCTCTCTGCTGTTGCGGACCGTGTAAGACTGGTCAGAGGTTCGAGGCCCTATAGGCCCAAGTGTAACAAATGAGGCCACTGGCAGTTAATGGCAAATTG
>NW_006408683.1:952876-975144 GCF_000296735.1 Chrysochloris asiatica
CTCTTACAATGTGGTTTTCCATAGAGAAGCCAGGAGACCGAGGCGGACTGTGAGGAGGATCCTGATCGCTACGTCTCTAGCGGAGTGCCTGGGCGACACCCAGGCCTGGAGGAAGAGCTGACCCTCAAATATGGGGCCAAACACGTGATCATGCTGTTTGTGCCTGTCACACTGTGCATGGTGGTGGTGGTGGCTACCATCAAGTCAGTGAGCTTCTACACAGAGAAGAATGGACAGCTGTGAGTTGGTGCATGGTGGGGGGCGGGGTCAGGGATGGGTGTGGTCTCCATCCACCAATTGCAGCCTCACCCCAGAGGCTGCTTGAGTTCACACTCTGGTCCACCTGCCTGGACACGGTCCTCAACCTCTCTGCCTCACTTTCTTGGTCTGTATATAGTGGTAGTGATTGTGTGCTGTGGAGTTGGTTCCGACTCAGATCAACACTGCATAGGGTTTCCGAGGCTGTAAATCCTTTCTCCTAAGTAGTGGCTGGTAGATTCAAACTGCTGACCTTTGGTTAGCAGCCCAGCTCGTAATCCACTACTCTACCAGGGCTTCAGCTGTACATATAAAGGTTTAATTGTGGGATTACTGGGAAAATTCAATGAACAAATACATGTAAAGGGCTTAGAACATTGCCTGCCCCAGAATGAGCACTCAGGCACTTTGGCATTTATTACAGAAGGTGAGTCCACACACATAGCACTGAGCCCAGCATCCAGGGGTTGGGTTTCCTATCACAACTGGGTTACTTACCAGTGTGTGACCTCAAACAAGTTACTTCCTCTCTGGGCTTCTGCTTCTTGGATGTAAAAGGAGATGATTCTACCAGATGATTCCGTGTAGGAGACGGATAGAGCCTTCTGTTTATTTTAGTAAAAATAGCATATACCCAAAGCAGCCTAGACACATGGATTGGCTCCAGGGTCACCACTGCTGAGGGCTGAACTTCCCTGAACATCTTCTTTTAAAATAGGGAGTTTTTGTTTTGATTGAAAAAGAGTAGACAGAGAAGCCTACCCCAACCCCTAAACCTCCAGAAAGTTTTATCATCTGTTGAGGATTCAGAGTTGTTGTTGTTAAGTGCCGTTGAGTCCGTTTCTACTCATAGCGACCCAGTATAGGGTGTCTAAGGAAAGGCTGGTGAGTTTGAATCTCCCACCCTGTGGTTCAAAGTGACCTCGCGGTCCAGTGCTTTATCCCACAGTGCCACACCAAGACTCTGAGGATTCAGAGTAATCCAGGTGAAAAGTGATAAGAACGTAGTCAACCTTTTGCTTTCAGTAGTCTGTGTTGGAAAGAGTGATTTATGAATCAATTGCTTCATTTCTGGTTTTTAGTTTACTCATCTTGGGATGGATTTCCTGGTGTGGTGCTGTAGGATCAGCACTCAACTGCAAGGTTGGTTTGAACCACAAGGTTGGTGGTTCAAACTCACCAGCCACTCCTCAGAAGCCCTATACAAGGTCGCTATGGGTCAGAACCTACTCACCAGCACTTAACAACAGCAACAACAACAGTCTTGTTATGGCACTGTAGGATAAGCACTGGACCGCAAGGTCAGTTTGAACCATAAGGTTGACGGTTCAAAGTCACCAGCTGCTCCTTGGAAACCCTATACAGGGTTTTAGTGAGCTGGAACCAACTCAACAGCACTTAGGAACAACAACAAACAGTAAAAACAGTGACTGGGCTACTGGGACAGGGGTGGGTGGGGGCAGGGGAAGCAGGAGGAGGGGTGTTGGCCTAGCTTGGGTGAGCTGGTGGAGGTTTGATTATGGAGAAGTGTTGCAAGGAGCAGAGGAGTGTTCAGGGGATGCATCCAGGGAAGGTTTTAAAGTCCAAATGGGAGGAGGTGAGCAAGGCAGGAGGACAGGTGAAGTCGTTCAGTCTATTTCCCCATGCCATATTGGACTCCAGTTCCCATAAAATCAACTCCAACTCATGGAATCCCTGCAGGGTACAAATGGTTAACAGACTTGCTGTTCACTGAAAGGTTGGAGATTCTAGTCTATTCAGAGATGCCTCAGAAGAAAGACCTGGCAGTCTACTTGCAAAAACTGAGCTCCTGAAAACCCTGTGGAACACAGCTCAATTCTCACACACATGGGGTCACTATGAGTTGGAGTTGATTACCCTGAGCTCAGTCCTAAGGCAGAGAGGCACAGGCCCAGCCATTGTGGGACTGGGAGCAATGTGATGTGCCCAGGGTGCCTCCACAAGCAGGGTGGGCTGTGCATGGCAGGCAGAAACAGAGACTATCCGCTCTCTCCTTTTCCCCCCAGCATATATACGCCATTCACTGAGGACACGCCCTCAGTAGGCCAGCGCCTCCTCAACTCTGTGCTCAACACACTCATCATGATCAGTGTCATCGTGGTCATGACCATCTTCCTGGTTGTGCTCTACAAGTACCGCTGCTACAAGGTGAGAACCCAGAGGCCTGCCCTTCTCTCCCTCCAGCCTATATGAAACCACAATTTTTTTTAAACAGAATTTTTCTTTCCTGTTAAAAACAGAATGCAAATTGGCTACCGTGAAGTCAACTGTGACCCATGGCAGCCTCTCATGTGTCAGAGTAGAGCTGAGCTCTGTGGGGTTTTCAGTGACTGAATTTTCATGTGTATTCTAAGGCATCTTTGGGTGGACTCGACCCTCCAACTTTTCAGTTGTTAGCCATTTTTACCAACCAGGGACTCCTTCTGCAAAATAGACTGTGAATTTTGGTTCTCCATCCCACTCGACCCCCTACCATGGATTACCCAATCCTGTAGTCTTTTTAAATTAACACACAGTCTACTGAATTGAGTTCCTCATGCAATGTACGAAGTGTCACTTCTCCTATACAGAAGTTAATTTTAGTTTTCTTTTTCTTCCCAGGAAGTAAGGAGTTCTATTTTAAGCTCCCTTCACCATGACACTTCCCCTCCAGATTTATTTTAATTTTCCATTTCCCTTTTGGACAGAAATATAATACAGATTTCTGTGATGAGGTCTTCCTGCACTGGGAGGTGTTGGGGTTGGTCCCAGGGAGTATTGGAGGAGCTGAGTCCCACATGGTCTGAATTATGTACATATTTTGTCCTCCGAAAATGTCATATGATTTTAGACATTGGTTTCCAGTCCTTCCAGCCAAGGAAAGCTTTGAAATCCTAAAAGATGGAAGGAAGTTTAATCCTTTCATTAAATCAGTTGCTGTTAAGTCAGCTCTAACTTATGAAGACCCCAATGTGAGTCAGAGTAGAACTGTGCTCCATGAGATTTTCAGTGGCTGATTTTTTTACAGGTAGATTGACAAGCTTTCCTTCCAAGGCATCTGTAAGTGAACTTGAACCTCCAACTGTTTGGTTAGCAGTTAAGTGTGTTAGCTGTTTGCAGCACCCAAAGACTCTTAAGCTAGGCATCACCTAACTTAAAGCTGTTTAAATGCAGATAGTCATTCTTCATTGAGCAGATGGAGAGACAGGGCAGGGCTGTTAGGAAGCAGGGTGTTGTTGTTAGGTGCCAATGAGCTTTTCCCCACCCATAGTGACCCTGTGTATAATAGAACAAAACACTGCTCAGTCCTGAGCCATCCTCACAACTGCTGCTACACTTGAGCCTGTTGTTGCTACCTCTGTGCCAATCCATCTCCTTTTTTGCTGTTCTTCCACTTTACTAAGCAGGCTAGAAGTTATGCTTGTTTGGGGCAGAGGATACATGGAGCATACGTAAGAACAAGTTAGAAATAGCATGATGTGGAAAATAGAGGGAGACCTTTAAGAGTAAGTAGTTCAGTCATTTCCTCAGTGAGGTGTATGAGCCTCCCTCTATACCAGGCCCCTTCTGGGCTCCAAGGATCCAGCAGCTTTTAGGTAGGCATGAATGGAGGCTGGGCAGGCAGGTGGTGGTGGGATGGAGGGGAGCATGCTCCAGAGACAACCCTTCCCCTTCCAGTTGTGCTCCCAGCTTACCCTCAGCCAATGTCATCACAGTGAACTGGTGGTGGATGGGTCTGTCCTCGGGTAAGGCTGGTAAGGAGTGGCACCACTATCCCCGCTAATGGCTGGCTCAGGGGCTGATTTAGGTTCAGCCCTACCCTCATCCTTGTTCCTCTGTTGACTTGCTAGGAGAAGGGCAACATGCCTTTCTGAGAATCTGTGAACTTCAAATAGGAGGGAACTCCCTGGGTTGTCTCTCTTCAAAGACATCTTTCTTTACATCAGTGTTCATTACAGACACCACTGCATGAATAATTTCTTTTAGAAAGATTAGCACAAAACTCGTCCCTATGAGTTGGAGGTTAAAAATACTCCAACTGTTCAACTTTTCTGACATGTTATACTTCTCCATAGTCCTTGATATCAGTCACCATTCTTCTCTTCCCTCAAGTTTCAGGGTTCTGCAACACACTGCAATGTGTCACAAAACTCACAATTGTCCAGAGAAATGGCTCATACAATTGTGGAGGCTGGCAAGTCCCAAATTTTTAGGTTAGAGATTAGTCTGGAGGAATCTTCTCACCCACATAGTCTCAGGAGCTGAGGAACCTAAATCGGCAGGTCAGATGACAGGCTGTTCATGCACAAGGCAGTGGGAGCTAGTGAATCTGGTCATGTGATGGGCCAAAAGTCCCACAAACTGGAGGTCAGATGTAATGAGCTAGATTGACGATCCAGGACAAGAGAGTAGATTGTCCAAAGCAGTCTTGTAAATTGAAGTCAGACCATGCCCCCAAGGGAACTAAGGGTGGTGACTTGAGTCACTCCCTCTAGTAAGGTGGGGGCAGCCTTAATCTTTAGTTCCACTATAATCTTTACTCCTTAGCAACTCATTTTAAAATGGGTCATAATCACAGCCTTTGTTGTTGTTGTTGTTATGTGCCGTGGAGTCGGTTCCGACTCATAGCGACCCTGTACAGGGTTTCCGAGGCTGTAAATCACAGCCATAGAGGTTAGGATTTACAATAAATAGATCATAAAATGGAGAAATTTGACTAGAAAGGCCATAATAAATAATGAGCTGCTCTGTACACTATTCACAGTAACCAAAAGATAGAAATAGCCTAAATGTCCATCAACAGATGATTGGGTAAACACAGTGTGGTACCCATACATACAGTGGAATATTACTCAGAAAGAGAAATGAAATCCTGACACATGCCAAAATATGGAGGAATCGTGAAACATAATGCTGAGTATAATTTGTAGGAAAACGAATATTGTATGATCCCATCAAGAATACGCATATGCATAGAGGCCAAAGATTATTAGTGGTTACCATGGGCAGATGGGAAAGGGAAAGAGGGACTCGTTTAGGGGACTCTCAGTTTCTGGTAAGGGTAATGGGAAAATTTAGAAGCTGGTACTTGAACAATGATGACTATAATTAAGGTCACTGTACATGTAAAAAATGTTGAAATAGCAATTGATCTATTGTTAGGGATCTGTTTACCACATTAAAAAAAAAAAAACCGTCAAGAGTCTGTCTTGATTATTCTGAAAACAGCACCCTGTTAGTCTGCCACCTGCTCCTGCCTGGTGTTTGTTTTTCTTGGTAGCATTTATCATTACCTGCTAGTACAATATATATTTACTTATGCATCTGTTTTCTGTTGTTTCTCACACTGGAGTACATTACATGTGGGCAAAGACTTTGCTCATTTGATCTCCAGAGCCTAGAACAGTGTCTGGCACATCACAAACATTTGAAATAGTCTTTCTAAATGAATGGAAAGATAAGTGGAGAGTGTCACAGGTGATAGTTGATCTCAAACCTCATCTCTCCTCCTTTATACACTTGCTGGATGACTTTCAGAGAATTCTTTGCATTTTTGTGCCCTCCTCTCCATGCCTGTAATAGGTCACCCAGTACCTTTGTGTGAGATTCTCAGTGCTGCTAAAATACAGATGCCACAAGTGGGTGTCTTTAAGAAACAGGAATTTTTTTGGTTCACTGTTTTGGAAGCTAGAAGTTTGAATCCAGAGGATCAGGTCTAGGGAAGGTCCCCAATAGTTCTGGGGCATTACAACAACAACAATATATCTTTCCCCTGTGTGTGTCTCTATCTCTGTTTAGTCTGAGCTTTTGTATAAGACACCTCTCAGGAATGATTAGGTTTAGGACCCACCCTACTCAGGCATGGCCTCATTAACATAAGACAAGAAAACCCATATTTACAATCAAGGTCATGTTGACAAGGGCTTGTTGTTGTTTTTGTTAAGTGCTGTAGAGTCAGTTCTGACCCATACTGACCTTGTATAGGGTATCTGAGGAGCAGCTGGTGAGTTTGAACCACCAATCTTTCAGTTCAAACTAACCTTGTGGTCCAGTGCTGATCCTACAGTGCCACACGAAGACTCCCATTGGGGTTTGGACTTCCATAAATATTTCGTAGGGGTACAGTTCAATTCCTAACAACCTTCCAGTATTGTCACAAAGGGTTTTTCTAAGAACCACTTTCAGGCTTAGGCATCAGGACCCAGAGACCTCCTGATGGTTTTATCTGCTACTGTCTTCTAGTTTATCCATGGATGGCTGATCATGTCCTCCCTGATGTTGCTGTTCCTCTTCACCTACATCTACCTCGGGTAAGTGAGGACCCCTCTTTGTGGCATATGTGAGTATATAGGACCTGACAGGCAAAGGTGACTGCTATGCTCCAGAACCCTTAGTGTCAGCCGCTCCAGTTTCGGGGCTCCTCCTATAGTCTTCTTACTCAGGAAGGAGAAAAGGGCTCCAGGGTGGGCTCGACAGCAAAGACATCATGAGGAGACTGGCTGTGAACCTAAGGGCAATAGAAACCATGCAATATTTAAGTTCTTCTGTTTGGACCAGCCTGGGTACTTACTAGTTTATGGGAAGAATTACTTCCTCTGTTGCCAGGAACCCAAAGAGCCAGATGAACCAGCTGTTGTCAAGGAAACTCTGATTTGTCACAACTCCATTTGTGTCTGTGTAGAACTGTGTTTCAGAGTTTTCAGTGGCTGATTTTTTCACAAGTAGATTGCTAGGCCTTTCTTTTGTAGTACCTCTGGGTACCTCAGGAGCAGCTGGTGAGTTTGAACCACCGATCTTTCAAGTCAAACTATCCTTGCGGTCCAGTGCTGATCAAACCTCCAACAATTTGGTTGCAACCAAGTTTATTAATCACTTGCACCACTAAGAAAACATGTTCCAAGACACTTTGCTTATGCAAAAGCGTCTTCTGGGCCATACCAGTGCATGTTTATGTGAACCTTCCCAAGCAGGAGTTGTCAGTTTACACCCCACCTTATTTCAGAAAGTATATCAGGTAGTTAGCTGTCAGGCCAGTAGGAATGGGGAGAGAGAATATTAATAAGTATTGCCAGAGGTTGGAAGAACATAGGTTGGTTAAAGAGCAGTAACTATTAAACTGTGTCAGGTTCTCACCTCTCCATGGACTCTGTCTTGGTCCTGCAGGGAAGTACTCAAGACCTACAACGTGGCCATGGACTACCCCACCCTCTTCCTGACCATCTGGAACTTCGGGGCAGTAGGCATGGTGTGCATCCACTGGAAGGGCCCCCTCTTGCTGCAACAGGCCTACCTCATCATGATCAGCGCGCTCATGGCCTTGGTGTTCATCAAGTACCTCCCGGAGTGGTCCGCCTGGGTCATCTTGGGTGCCATCTCTGTGTACGGTGTGTTACACTCACAGGTTGTCCCAGATTTCTAAATAGCCAGAGGCCGTTAGAGAAAGGGCAGCAATTGCTAATACTGACTCTTCCATTAATGTCACTTCCTTCCAGTTAGAGCTGGGACATACAAGATGTTCCTACAGTATTGTTGTTAGGTGCTGTCAGGTCAGTTCCAACTCATAGCCAGCCTATGCCCAACAGAATAAAATGCTGCCTGATCCTGCACTATCCTCACAATTTTTATTTTTGAGACCATTGTTGCTGTCACTGTGTCAGTCCATCTCATTCAGAGTGTTTCTCTTTTTCACTGACCCTCCACTTTGCCACATGATGCCCTTTTCCAGGGACTGGTCCATCCTGATAACATGTCCAAAGTATGAGAGATGAAGTTTCACCATCCATGCTTCTTAGACATTTTCTGACTATGTCTTCTTCCAACACAGATTTGTGTGTTCTTTTGACAGTCTGCAGTACTTTCAGTATTCTTCACCATCACCATAATTCAAATGCATGGATTCTTCTATGGTCTTTCTTATTCATTGACAAGTTTTCACATGCATATGAGGTGGTTAGCAATACCATGGCTTGAGTCAGGCGTACCATAGTCCTCAAAGCATGTCACCTTTGTTCTTTAACACTTAAAATAGGTCTTTAGCAGCAGATTTGATGTATTGACTGCTGCTTCTATGAATATTGATTTTGGGTCCAAGCAAATTAAAGTCTTTGACAACTTCAGTCTTTTCTCCATTTATCATGGGTATTATTTACCCATGTCAGCTTGAGGACTAGGGTGCGCCTGACCCAGGCCATTGTGTTTTCAATAGCCTCATATGGATGCGAAAGCTGAACAGTGAATAAGGAAGATCGTAGAAGAATTGATGCCTTTGAGTTGTGGTGTTGGAGGAGAATACTGAAAGTGCCATGGACTGCCAAAAGAACCAATAGATCTATTTTGGAAGAAGTGCAGCCAGAGTGCTCCTTGGAGGCCAGGATGGCTAAGCTTCATCTCTCATACTTTGGACATACTGTCCGGAGGAAACAATCATTGGAGAAGGATGTCATGCTGGCTAAGGTGGAGGGTCAGAGAAAAAGAAGAAGACCCCCAACGAGATGGATAAGCCAGGTGGCATCATTGATGAACTCAAGTGTGGCAGCGGTAGTGAGGTTGGCCCAGGATCGGACATTGTTTCGTTCTGCTGTGCATGGGGTCACTATGAGTCGGTTCCGACTCGATGGCACCTGACAACAACAACAACAACAACATTGTTTATAAGTTCATTTGTAAGGATTTTCGATTTCTTTACATTGAAGTGTAATTCATACTGAAGGCTGTAGTTTTTGATCTTCATCAGTAAGGATTTCAAGTCCCCTTTTTCTTTCAGCAAGCAAGATTGTATCACCTGCACATCTAAGGTTGTTCATAAGCCTTCCACCAATCCTGATACCATGTTCTTCATCTCGTTTCTCAGATTATTTTTAAGTGTGGTGAAAGGATACAATCCTGGAGCACACCTTTCCTGATTGTAAACCATTCAGAATCCCCTTGGAGTCCTGGTGTGGCAATGTAGAATAAGCAGTGGACTGTAAGTCGGTTTGAACCACATAGTCAGAGGTTCAAACTCACCAACTGCTCCTTGAAAACCCTACACAGGGTCTTTATGAGTTGGAACTGACTCAATGGCACTTAACAAGTATCCCCTTGTTCTGTTCAAATGACTGATTCTTCGTCTATGCACAGGTTTCTCATGAGCACAATTAAGTGTTCTAAAATACCTATTCTTTGGAGTAGTATCCGTAATTTGTTATGGACAACATCCACATAATCAAATGCCTTTGAATAGTCAATAAAGCACAAGTAAATTTTCTGGTATCCTCTGCTTTCAGCCCAAATCCATTTGGCATCAGCAGTGATACCCCTAGTTCCACATCCTTTTCTGAATCCAGCTTGAATTTTTGGCTGCTCACTGTGAATACGCTGTTGCAATCAATTTTAAATTATCTTCAGAAAAAAAAATTTTGTATGTGATATTAATGATATTGTTCAACATTGACCCATATACCATAATGTGATTGTATATTCCTTTCATCTTTTTTTGATGCTTCCTGCATCATTCAATGTTTTACCCATAGAATCCATCAACATTGCAACCCAAAGCTTGAATTTTTTTTTCAGTCTGTCAGCTTGAGAAATGCTGAGCTTGTTTTGGTTTCTAACTCCAGTTCTTTCTACATTTCATTATAATATTTGACTTTGTCTTCTCAGGCTGCCCTTTGAATTTTCTGTTTAACTCTTTTTACTTCCTTGTTTCTTCCTGTCACTTTAGCTTATTATGCTCAAGAGAAAGTTTCAGACTCGTTTGTTTGCTTCCTGTCTTTTTATTCTATTGCTTTCTTCATGTATGGTGTCCTTGATATCATCCCACAACTCTTCTGGTCGTTAGTCATTTGTGTCTAATGTATCAGATCTATTCTTGAGATCATCTCTACAGTCAGGTGGGATATACTCAAGGTTGAGGAGCCCTGGTAGCATAGTGGGTTAACGAGTTAGGTTGCTGACTCTCAGGTCAGCAGTTCAAATCTACCGGCCACTCCATGGGAGAAAGATGAGGCTTTCTGCTCCCATAAAGATTTACAGCCACGAAAAGCCTACATAGGGTCGCCATAAGTCAGAACTTACTTGACAACACACCACCACCACTGCAGTCATATATACTTCAGGTCATATTTTGGTTCTCTTGGACTTGTTTTAATTTTTTTCAGTTTCAAATTGAACTTACAATTGAACAATTGATGTCTGTTCCCACAGTCTCCCTGTGACTTTGTTTTGGCTGATGAGATTGACCTTCTCCATCATCTCTTCTCATAGATGTAGTCGGCTTTATTCTTATAGATTCCATCTGGTGAGGTCGTCTTTTGTGTTGTTGAAGAAAGGTATTTGCAATAATAAGTCATTGCACATTCTATCATGGAATTTCCAGCATCATTTCTATCTTTACAGCCAGTGACTGGAATGGAATCTTTTCTCTTTGTTTCCAGCTTTCCCATTCCAGTCACTGGTAGTTATCATTGCATCTTGATTTCATGTTTGATCAATTTCAGACTGAAGACGTTGGTTTGTTAAGAGCCGTCAAGTCGATTCTGATCCATAACAACCCTGTATAGGGTTTCTGAGGAGCAGCTGGTGAGCTTGAACCGCCGATCTTGCAGTTCAAACGGCTTTGCAGTCTGGCTCATTAATCCAAATCCTTTAATTTTGTCATCACTGACTTTAATGGTTGGTGCATAAATAACAATGGTATTAACTAATTTTCCCTTTTGTTGTTGTGTGCCATCAAGTCAGTTCTGATTAATAGCAACCCTGTATAGGGTTTCCAAGAGCAGCTGGTGGGTTTGAATTGCCAACCTTGAGTTTAGCAGTACAGTGCAGCACTAAACCGGGTCTTCTTTGTAGGTGTATGGAAATTATTCTATCACAAACAGCACTGTACTTTATGATAGATCTTGAATGGTGTTTTTGATGATTAATGTGACACTTTTCCTCTTTAATTTGTTGTTCTTAATATAGTTAACCACGTAATTGTCTGATTCAAAATACTCAATACCAGTCCATTTTAGCTCACTAATGTCTAGCATATGCATCTTTATATGTTCCATATAATTTTTGATGATTTCCAATTTTCCTAGATTCATACTTCATACATTTCACTTTTTGATTATTAATATGTGTTTGCAGCTGTTTATTCCTATTTTAAGTTGCATCATCATCTTAGCAGATGAAAAGTTCCGAAATCTTTGCTCCATTCATGTCGTTATAGTCAACTCTACTTTGAGGAGGCATTTTTTTCTTACTTATATTTTGAGTGCCTTCCAACCAATATAGTGCTAAAGAACAGGGTCTCATCTTCCAGCACTCTATTTGACAGTGTTCTGCTGTTATTCATAAAGTTTTCAGTAGATAACTACTGTTTTAGTCTGGAAGCTCCTCTGAAACCTGTCTACCATGAGTGGCCCTACTGGTGTTTAAAATACTGGTAGAATAGCTTGTAGCATCACTGCAACCCACAAGCCACCACAATACAACAAACTGACAGATAAGTAGTGATTTGGCAGCATATATACGAAATTTTGTGCATAGAATCCTTCAGTATTGTAACTCTAGGCTTGAATTTTTTTCTTTTGCTCCTTCGTCTTGAGAAATGCTGAGAATGTTCTTCCTTTTTGGTTTTCTAACTCCACATCTTTATACCTTTCATTATAATACTTTGTAATTTTCTGTTCAGCTCGTTTACTTCATCACTCTTCCAGTTACTTTAGCTTCTCTAAGTTCAAGATCAAGTTTCAGATTCTCTCCTGACATATACTTTTTTTTAAATGTTTTATTGTGAATTATATGGTAGTTTACATGGGAGAACATTAGTTTTACATTCATTCTATCTGACATCTACTTTTGTCTTTCTTTTCCTGTCTTGTTAATGACCTTTTGCTTTCTTCATGTATGATGTTCTTAATGTCATTCAAGGACATCTCTGGTCTTTGGTCATTAGTGTGTAATGCATCAAAATCTGTTCTTAAAATGGTCTCTGAATTCAGATGAGATATACTCAAGGTCATATTTTGGTTCTTGTGGATTTGCTTTAATTTTCTTCCGCTTCAAAATGAATTTTCATATGAGCAATTGAGGTCTGTTCCACAAGTGTCCCTTGGTCTTATTTTGGCTGATAATATTGAGCTTCTCTATAGTCTCTTCCCACAGATGTAGCCATTATAATTCTTGTGTATTCCATTTGGTGAGGTCCAATTGCATAATCACCTTTTACGCTATTTGAAAAGGGTATTTGTAATAAATAAATAATTGATCTTGCAAAATTTTATCATGTGGTTGCCAGCATCTGTCACCAAGACCTTGTTTTCCAACTACTGATTACACATGTAAAATATCTTTAATTACAAGAAGTAGACAGTATGCAGCAGTAAGTAAACATCCCTTGATGAACAGTACATCCCAGCTCAAAAGATGTCCAGATGGAGATGGACAACTCTTGTACACATGCCTCACATGTACCTTAGGCGAGAAATTCAAGGACCTGCCTTATATCAGTCCTGCTGGGTAGGTAGGATTAGGTGAACTGAAAACTTCTGCTACACATGCTACACCTGGCACCCTTAGCTGAGGGACAAAGAGGGCCTCTCCCTACCAGGTTTTATTGTCATGTAACCCATTATAGGAAGCACAATGTAGATTTTGATATTTAATTTGAGCATACAAGGAAAGGAGGCGGTCAGACATTCTGGGATGTTCCTAGGTGGAATTGTGTAATTCTTTATCCCTGCTGATGAATATCAGGCTTGAATTGGGGTGGTGGTTTGCTCTGAGAACTAAAAATGCTAGCAGGAGGAGGAATGGGGAAGACCATTGCCACCTTGCTTGTCTGAAAGACCATCTTCATAGATGCTATATGTGAGCCAGACAGTGGAGGCAAGATTCTGTGCAGAGCCAAACTTACTGATGCACAGGGTGGCAGGTGGTGGGGAGGTCACCTCCCATCCCATCACTTTCATAAGCACATGGAGTCCCATAGACTCATGGTGTTCTAGAAATAAAACTCTATTTTCTAGTATTATTGACATGATTACTAAAAGAAAGTGTTTATTGAACACTCACCGTGTGCCAGGCACTGTTGAAACATGTTACACACTAAGTTGTTTGCAGATCAACTATAAAAGCATTTGACACATTTATGACATTATTCATAAATAATGAATACCCCAAAATGTTAGATTCTGTTTGATTAGCATTAGCATGATTACTATTACCAATATTATTACTTCCATTTAAATAAAAGGAATTTGAAGCTCAGCAGAGTAGAAGTCAACCCCATACTAAGCACATGCTCTAAGTATCAGAGATGCATGGGTTTTCCTTGTAGCAGCAGTAGTTCACTGAATTCACACCAACTTGTGGTGACCCCATGTGTGTCAGAGTAGAACTGTACTCCATAGTTTTAAGTGAGTAACTTTTTTTGGACGTAGATTATGGGGCCTTTCTTGCAAGGTTCATCAGAGTGGACTCAGACCACTAACCGTGCATTTGGCAGCTGAATGGATAGATTGTTTGCACCAGGCAGCAGTTGTTCCTTGTAGAGCAGCTGTTAATGCTGTAGACTGGGACTTGGACTTGGTGGGTTTAGGGTGTCAGCTAAACTTCAGAATGCATTCTGAGGCTTGCTCTGGGACCCTGGGATCATTTGTACCGTGCTCCTATGTCACAGGGCTGGTTCATCTTTCTGGGAGCCGTTTGAGAATAAATATCTCTTTCATGTGACAAGGACTTCATTGTTTTCCTAGATCTTGTGGCTGTGCTGTGCCCGAAAGGGCCACTGCGGATGCTGGTGGAGACTGCCCAGGAGAGAAACGAACCCATTTTCCCTGCTCTGATATACTCTTGTGAGTAGCCCCTATGTCTGCCTGACAGGAGGTCAGAAGATGCCAGCAGGAATGTGAGGGACTGCTACTGCCTGGGACTTTAAGAGTAACTAAGACAGCTGTCCTTTTCCAAACCCAAGGGGAGGGGTGGCCTTGGCGATCCCAGGAAGTGCTCACCTTTCAGAGAAGCTGATGGCCTTGTCTGCTACTACACAGGAGATGGCTTAGGGCGTTACAGCAGGAAGGTGCATCAAAGATCCCACCCATTGCTTCTGTCCTTCGTCAAATCCATTCTCCAGTGGCCTGTGATGGGTACAGGCTACGTCCTGTGAGCATACAGCCATTGAAGCCTTGGCCCAACCCCTCTCCCGGCTTTCTCCAAGCTCCAGAGAAGAGACTTTGGAGAGATCTCAGAGTAGGGGAGCCAGGGGCTTTTCACTGGGGTCCCTCACAATCCCTAAGTGTTGCAAACAATTAATATATCTAGATGCTAACCAAAAGATTGGTGATTAAAGTCCGCTCAGCGGTTCCTTGAAAGAAAGACTTAACCACTTATTTCAAGAAACTCAGCTGTTGAAACCTTGTGTCACAGTTCTACTCTGACACAAGAGGTCACCATGAGTCAGAATTAACTCAATGGCAACAAGTTTTTCCTTGACAGCACATGAGTGACTGACTGATGTTAATTGTCTCTGAAGGGCAGGTATCAGTGTGTAGGAATTTAAGGTTATGTATATATATGCATTAGATACATGCATGCCCAATCCCCACTCTTTGGCAGATGCTATGCCAATGCATTGCAGTGGACACAAGTCCCAAATGATCCCTATCTCCACAGAAAAGTCCTATGACTTTTGTACCCATCCTCCCCAGATTTCTAAGATGGGGTAGTTGATTTAAATAGCCTGCATATCTGGGATTCTAGAAGAAGCTAATGTGCCAGATAATTTCTATACAAATGAAGATTATGGCAGAAGATTGTTAGCATCCTGTCCCAGGGAGTGAATGCTCGTGGCAGGCACTTTGGGTGTGGGGGATGAGTAGAGGGTTGTGTGTGTGTAAAGACTAAGGGTAGTGCCTGGAATAGCTGTTTGTATGGTGTCTGTTATCTGGGGCTTCATTAAGGAACAAAGTGAGGTCTCTGCTCTGATGAAGCTCACATTCTAGAAGTGGGGCATATTGTAATGAAATAGACAAACACATTAAGTCAGGTGATAAGTGCTGTAGGAAAATAAAGCAGATAAAGGACAAAAGGGCTTTAATGTAGGTAGGTACTGGTTTGCATAGGGTGGTCAGGGAAGCGCTCTCTAATAAGGCTGATATTTGATCAGAGACCTGATTCAGATAAAACCTAGGACAAAGCATCCCAGGCAGAAGGAAAAGAAGCAGGTGCAAAGGCCCTGAGGCAGAATGTGCCCATGAATTCAGGGAACCTAGGAAGCCAGTGTGACTAGAACACAGATGAGGGGTAGCAGGGAGAGAAGAGGTCAGTGAATGGGGAGAGGGTCCGGGCCACTTTTGACCTTCGTGAGGACTTGGCTGTAGTCATCGGAAGATTTTAGGTTGCCCTGACTTTATGTAACACAGGTTAAGTACAGAATAAAATGTATGGGGAACAAAAATAAAAGTTGGGGACCTGAAGGCTATATAATAACCCTGGAGAAAGATGATGGAGTTTGGACCAGGGATAGCAGTAGAAGTGATTGTATTGACAAGATATGTGGATTGCTAAGTGTGTGAGAGAGTCGGACTGACATCAGTGTTTAGGCTTAAGCCGCTAAAATGATGTACTGAGAGCGAGACATTGTGGGTAGGCAGGTTGTTGGGGGATGGGTTTGAGAGTGGTTTGGGCATATTAAGTTAGAGATGCTCATCAGACACTCAGGTGGAGAGTTGGAGGTAAATTGATTTAGTTCAAGATCAGAGATATCAAAGACAGTTGCTAAACAGAACTGTTAGCTGATACCGTTGTTGCAGTTTGTAGGGGGAAAAGAATCCAAACCAGTTGCACTTGAGTTGATTACAACTCATAGCAACTCCACGTGTCAGGGTGGAACTATGTTCCGTAGAGTTTTTACTAGCTAATTTTTTGGAATTAGAGTACCAGACCCTTCATATGAGGTGCCCTCTGAATGGACTTGAACCATCAATCTTCCAGTTAGTAGCTGAGCTCTTAACCATTAACACCACATAGGTAATTTGTTTGTGAGGCCACTAATTGTTTGAAAAGTTAGTGATTGCCTACACCTACACCATGAGTCTGGGACTCCAGCCCCCAATCCCTCCTAACTATGTAGTATAAACACATACCATGTGAACAAAGGGTCCTGTGCTGGCTTCTGAGGACAAAGACTGCCCCACTGCCTTCCAGGCCTGGGACAGCCCCAGGTAGCACTTCTTGTTCTTTTTCCCATAGCTGCCATGGTGTGGACAGTGAGCATGGCCAAGCCAGAACCCTCCTCTCAAGGAGCCCTCCAGCTCCCCTATGATCCAGAAATGGGTGAGTGTCATGGTGCCAAGAGCCTTTCGGAATTTGGATGTACCTCCTCACCTGCACCCAACCTGTGTGGGTGCCAAAGAATGTTTCTGCTGCGTCTTCCCCGCCCCCATGCTCCCCACTCTTCCTGTCCTGGCCTCTTGGGGTATGGGAGGGAAATGTGAGGGCAGAAGGAGATGTGTCTTCCAAAGCCAGACCTTCTGGAGACTTGTCTTGGAGACTGGGAAGGGTTGGGCTGCCAGCCTTGGGCCCCAGCTTCACTTGGCTTCATTCCCTCCCTGGTCCCAGGGGCTGCTGTGGCTGGTGGGTGTGGGAGAGTATGATCACCCCTTGAAGCTTGTTCCCCAGAGCTGAGGGGTGCCCTTTAACTGTGCTTGTTTCTCTCTTTGCCACATCCTCATCATCATGATGGACACCTAGAGGAAGACTCCTATGACAGTTTTGGGGAACCCTCATACCCAGAAGTATTTGAACCGCCTCTGCCTGGCTACCTAGGGGAAGAGCTGGAGGAAGAGGAGGAAAGTAAGGTGCCCATGTTCAGATGGTTGCCTTCAACCAAGGGGATAGGGAAGGTGGGAGAGGATCCCTGAAGTCTGATGGGGAGGGTGTGAGGGAGCTGTCTTTATAAAGCCAAAGAGAAGCCTGCAAGGTGGGGCCTGGTTGGTGGGCCACAGGGGCTTTTGTGTTGAGGCTGAAATTTCTTTAGCAGATGTTTACTGAGTCCTGGCTGTGCTGCATCTGGAGTGCAGGGAGAGAAGACACCCTGTTCTTGTGGGCCTTACAGTGAAAGAGAACATAGGTACTCAGCAGTTAGGGGAGTGATTTGCTGTGAAGGGGTCAGAAAAAGTTGTCTGAGGAAGTCACTCAGAGACAAGCTCCCAGGTTGAGTCACAGTAAGTAGGTAAGGGGCCGCACAGGAAGCGAGTGTTCAGTGAGGGGCCAGCCAAAGGAGACCCCAAGGCACAGGGCTGAGCAATGAGTTGAAGGGCATACACAGGATGAGAGAGTGTACATTTTATCCTGCAGGTGGTGGAGCCCACTGATGGTTGCATCCATGGAAGACCTACTGCCACAGGTTGAATCTGACTCACCATGACCCTATAGGACAGAGTAGATCTGCTCCCTAGGGTTTTTGTAAAACACACACACACACCTCTTTTATTTTTTGACTTTTATTGTGAATTGAATGAAGGATTACAGATAAGATCATCAGTTTTACGTTCAACAAATCACACACTTTGGTTCATCTCGATGATTGTAATCTCCTCCCTGCAACAACAGTTATTCCATTTCCTCCCTGTGGTTCCTATTTCCATTCTGCCCACCTTTCCATCCCTTCTCAACTTTGTCCTTAAGTAAATGCTGCCTCTTTGACCATTCCATGGTGAGCATACCTTACTAGTGTTATTGTCCCCCGCCTCCCCCCACCTCCCGTATGTGTATCTACTGCTTGGCTGAAATTAGACCACAAAGGTGAGTGCCTTTCCAGACCTGAAGGGTGGCCAAGGGCCATAGACTCACGTTACTCCAGTTTCTGACTACTGAAAGCTGTTGCTTTTTTTAAATAATTTTGAGCTTTGTTCCACATTTTCATCCACTCTGTGCAGAACCTTCTAATGTGATCCCTTTCAGAACAGTTGGCAGTGGTAGCCAGGAACCACCTAGATCTAGTCTCAGAGTCATAGAGACTGATGTTCACATGTTCTATTAGTCCTTTGGACTAATTTATTCTTAGGCATGTACAGTTCTCATCATTCTCCTTTTTTCTGCATATGGAGAGGATCCCTGGTTGCACCTTAGATGGCTGCTCATGAGCTTTTAAGACCTAGACGCTACTCACTAAAGTAGAATGTAGAGCATTGTCATTGTGCCAGTGGACCATAGTGTCCCCTGAGACAATGATCCTGAGCCCCCAGGCCCAGGAACTCATTGCTTTAAGATGTTTGATAATACCTAAGAAATTGTCATCATTTTTCCCACTCTACGTTCCACCACATTCATAGTTGTGTTTACAGCAGAGGTAAATTGTTGTTGTTAGGTGCCGTCTAGTTGGTACCAACTCAGGAACCTTATGTACAACAGAACAAAACACTAACTGGTACTGCGCCAACCTCACATTCTATGCTTAAACCTATTGCTGCTGCCACTGTGCCAACCCATCTCTGTGGGGGGTCTTTGTCTCTTTTTGCCAACATGCTTTAGTAAGCATGATGTCCTTCTCCAGGAATTAGTATCTCCTGGTAACCTGTGCCTGGCTTCTAAGGAGCATTGTACTTTTTTTTTTTTTTGCATTGTACTTTTTACAACACAGATGTGTTTGTTCTTTTGGCAGTCCATGGTACCTTCAATATTCTCCTCCAAAAATAACTCAAATGCATCAGTTCTTCTCTACAGTTTTCTTTATTCATTGCCCGACTTTCACATGCATATGAGGATATTGAAAATACCATGCTTGGGTCAGATGCACCTTAGTTCTCAAACTGACATCTTTGCTCTTGAACACTTTAAAGAGATTTTGTGCAGCACAATTGTCTAATACAATACATCATTTGGTTTCTTATCTGCTGATTCCATGAGTGTTGATGGTTGATCCAAGCAAAATGAAATCTTTGACAACTTCAGTCTTTTCTCCATTTATTGTGATGTTATTGATTGGTCCAGTGGTGAGGATTTTAGTTTTTTGTTGTTTTTTTTTATATTGAGGTGCATCCAGTACCAAAGGCTTTGATCTTCATCAGTAAGTATTTTAAGTTCTCTTTGTTTTCAGCAAGCAAGGTATTTTAGTATTTTAAGTTCTCTTTGTTTTCATCTGCATCTTGCAGGTTGTTAATAAGACTTCCTCTAATCCTAATGCCACATTCTTCTTCACATAATCCAGCTTCTCGATTTATTTGCACAGCATACAGATTGAATAAGTATGGTGAAAGAATTTTTTTACTTTAAATGTCCTAATTTAAATCATTCAGTGTTCCCTTATACTGTTCAAACAACTGCCTCTTCATCTATGTGCAGGTTCCTTATGAGCATAAGGAGTGGGAATACTCATTCTCCGTTTATGATCCACTCAATTGAATGTCAGGAAAGCACAAGTAAACATCTTTCTGGTATTTCTGCTTTCAGCCAAGATCCATATGACATCAGCAATCATATTCCTCATTCCACATCCTTGTATGAATCCAGCTTGAACCTCTGGCAGCTCTTTGTCAATGTACTGTTGCAGCCATTTAAAAATTATCTTTACCAAAATTTTACTTGCATTTAATATTAATGATATTGCCTGATGATTTCTACATTCCACTGGATTGGGCACAAATATGGATCCCTTTGGAATGGGCACAAACATGAATCCCTTTGGAATGGGCACAGATATGGATCTCTTCCAATTAGTGGGCCAAGTAGGTTTCTTACAAATTTCTTGGCATAGATGAGGAAGTGTCTCCAGTGCTGCATCAGTTTGTTGAAAGATTTCAATTTATATTCCATCAATTACAATAGCCTTGTTTTTTGCCGAGGTCTTCCATGCACCTTTGACTTCTTTCTTAAGTATAACTGGCTTTTGATCCTATGCTAACTCTTGAAATGGTTGAACATCGACCATTTCTTTTTGGTACAGTGACTGTGCATTCCTTCCATCTTCTTTTGATGCTTTCTGCATCATTCAATATTTTGCTCATAGAATCCTTCAGTATTGCAAGTCAAAGCTTGAATTTTTTCTTGTTTCCTCAGGTTGAGAAATGCTCAACATGTTCTTCCCTTTTGGTTTTTTAACTCCAGGTGTTTGTACATTTCATTATAATATTTGGCTTTGCCATCTTGCAATTGTCTATTCAGCTCTTTTATCTCCTCGTTTCTTCTATTTGATTTAGCCTATCTATGTCTGGAGTCTCTTCTGACATCCATTTTGGTCTTTTCCTCTTCATTTTTCAATTCATCATTAGGAGAGTTTTATTTTATTTTTCAAAGTTTTATTTTAAGCTGCAAGGATGTCTATTAAGCATCATAATTAAACATGCCAAAGTAGAAGCCATGTTGTCAAAATGCCCACTTAACACACCCAAACATTTCACACCCACCCTTTACTGACCTTCTATAATCTCCCCCCCCCCTTTTTTTTTAAGATTTTTTTTTCTTTTTTTTAAACGAAGTAGACACAGACACATGTTGGTAAATGCTAACTGTCCATATTAACATAGAGACACAGAGTAATCTCTGAGCCCAATATACAGAGAGAGGAGGAAAGAAACTAGACTTCTGTGCACTACTTACTACACAGGAGCCTAGCACCCTCCAGCTTCCAGCAGAGCAAAGGGAGTAGAGGTTTTCTTTTTTCCCACAGAGCACAGTGGTGTGTTGGTTCCATAGTTTTTTGTTGAGACAGGAAGAGATAAAAATTAATTTGGGAACAGAAAGGAGTAGAGATTCTTTTCCCACTGTTATCTGCTCAAGGTGTTTCTCCCTAAAGTAAATTGAGAACCACAGTGTAGAGGAGAGAAAAGAGACCTCAAGAACATGGCAACTGAACACAAGATGGGGAAAGGAAAAGAAAAGGAAAAAAATAAAAGACTGCAACTTTGTCCCAGGGACTGAAGAAAATTTTCAAAAGGTTGGAGTCCATCAGTGTTTTTAATAGTCGTCATCTCCTTCATCCACCTCCGCTTCCTCTCCCTCATCATCATCTTCATCTTCTTCCCTTTCATCTTCATCCCCTTCTTCATCAATATCTTTCAAACCTTCTCTTCTTCATAATCATCATCATCTTCTTCTCCTTCCCCTCCATCATCATCCATATCAGGAACCAAATAGTACCGTAACGGATTTGGCCAAATACCATCTTTGATAACCTCTCCTAACTCATCTGTACCTGCATCAAAATGACCAGTAAACCAGGTAAAAAAAAACTCTCTGGTTCTTCATGCTGCCTCTTCCTGCTGGCTTTATTCTGTGTTTGACTTGAGTGTTTTGTCAAATTTCCATTTGATTTCAGTTGATTTTAGAACAGATCACCACTCTGATTCAGATGAAATTCTATGGAGAGAACTTTATTTTCAAAATAAGGATTTTCATCAAAATAAAAATCTATTCTGTAACCTGATTTGATATCTTCAAGTTCTGTTACTTCAACTCTGGTCAAATAATGCAGTGCCTCTTCATCCTCCTCCCCAAGCAACACAGACACTGTGGATGGTTGACAAATGTTACCCGAAAGTTTGGGATTTTGGTGACCAGTTCTGACCTCTTCTGAAAGAATGGTTGGCGGAGTTTGTTATAGTTCTGTTCTGCTTTCAAAATCTCCTTACTGGCTTGTTCATTAAGTCTGTCTATATCATTTTGTAATTCATCAATATGTTCAGTTGCTTCCTGCTGCTGTTCTTTTTCTCCTTTTGACAAGTTCAGAGAGGCCAAAGTCTTCTGCAGCTTAGGTTTCCTCTTTTGAGGCAGGAGCAAAGAAGCATCTGGGGGCCATGCTGCAAGCAAAGTTGAAGAAGCACACAAAAGAGGAGTTGCTTGCTGGGAAAAAGCTTCCTTTCTTGTCTTTTTAATGACCTTTTGCTTTCTTCCTCTATGATATTCTTGTTGTCATCCAACAGTTCTTCTGGTCTTTAGTTGTTGTTGTTGTCAGGTGCCATCAAGTCGGAACCGACTCATAGCGACCCTATGCACGGCAGAACGAAACAATGTTCGATCCTGGGCCAACCTCACTACCGCTG
>NW_006408683.1:984224-985452 GCF_000296735.1 Chrysochloris asiatica
CGGGCCTCGAACCTCTGATTAGTCTTACACGGTCTGCAACACACTGGAAATACTGTATATTGTTCTGTTCTTGGTTCAAATGCTCTGTACAAATCTATGAGGTCAAGTTGATTGATTATGTTATTTAGTTCCCCTGTGCCTTTGTTGAGTTTCTTTCTGGTTGTTCTGTCCTTTTTTGTAAGTGGTGTATTAAAATCTCCCACTATTATTATAGACTTGTCTATTTCTCTCTTCAAATTCTATCTATGTATTTTGAGGCCTTTCATTGGAAGCACATTTATTATAGTTATGTCCTCTTATTCAATTTACCCTTTATTCATAAGATAATGTCCTTCTTTGTCTTGTATGCTGATTTTTGCTTAAAGATAGACCCCAGCGTTTACCAGCCAGGACAGAGTCTAGGGAAGACTCTGAAGTGTAATCTCTGCAAGGGATCACTTGGACAACCAAGCAGTGGGTCAGTTGTGTGGGGGTGGGGCAGATACTCGGGGCTGATAGTCTTTAAAAGTAAGCAAGAGGTGAGCAGAGAGCTCTTTTGAAAGTCCTGTCTGATACAGGGCTAACAGGAAGGACAGAATAAATGAGTGCACGAAAACAGAAGTAGGGATGGTAGTAAGAGAGAGATCAGGACAGAGACAACAGTATTTTTAATGTTTAATTTTAATAAATTATTTTTAATATTTTAATTTTAAGACTTAAACATGTTTATTAGGCACTGAGGACTCCTGGTGTGGTGCTGTAGGGTCAGCACTGTATTGCGAGCCACAAAGTTGACAGTTCAAACCCACTAGCTGCTCCTTGGAATCCCTATAAGGGTTGCTATGAGTCGGAACTGACTTGACTGCACTTAACAACAACAACAATTAGGCACTGAAAGAGGGACCAGCTGAGGAGAGCAGTTGAAATCAGAGGCACAGATTCAGCATTGATGGAGAGAAGTCATGGAGGAAGCGTGGGGCAACATGCTACCTTAAATTGTAGGAGGGACACCTCTTGATGGGAACTTGGAAGGGAAGAGGAGTGGCAGACATGAGACAACCATGCTTTGCTTTCTTATAGCAGGCTTGCTTGGCTGGAGTTTATTAAGGAAGAAAATACACCTTGTTTTTGTTGCTGTTAGATGCCTTCAAGAAAGGAGCTCTGGTAGCGTAGTGGTTATGAATCGGGCTGCGAACCTTAAGGTCAGCGGTTCGAAACTACCAGCCGCTCCGCGGGAGAAAGATGAGGC
>NW_006408683.1:985552-992431 GCF_000296735.1 Chrysochloris asiatica
GTTGAATAAGTATGGTGAAAGAATACAACCCTGTCTCACACCTTTCCCAATTTTAAAACATTCAGTGTTCCCATGTTCTGTTTGAACAACTGCTTCTTGATCTAGGTACAGATTTCTTTAGTTATTAGTGTGCAATTCATCAAATCTATTCTTTAGATGGTCTCAGATTCAGGTGGGATATGTTCAAGGTCATATTTTGGCTCTCATGGACTTGCAATTTTCTTCAGCTTGAACTTGCATATAAGCAATTGATGGTCTGTTCTACAGTCTTCCCCGGCCTTGTTTTGACTAATGATATAGAACTTTTCACCATCTCTTTCCACATATGTAGTCCATTTGATTTCAGTGTGTTCCATCTGGTGAGGTCCATGTGTATAGTCATAACACACATGGTAAATACCCATGTACAAATATACATTTCAAACCCTTATATACTTGTGATATACTCCCACTCTTCTTGGAATACCAGTTTAGCCTGTGTCTCTGTCCATGTATCTATCTATCTGCTTTTGTTCCAGGGTTGTGTATGTAACACTATTTGCCTCTATTAACTTTAGCTCTTGCATCCTTCCCTGTATTGTTACCCTGTCTCCATCATTCTTCTGCCAACCATCCTCTTCTTATATGTTGCTCTTCCTGTCACCCCAGTTAACATGTGTCTACCCTCTAGCCCATGAACTACTCTCCTGTCCCTCTCACCCCTGGTAGCCATCAAAAAATGTTTCAGCATGAAAAACTTTTCTTGTGTTCTTACAGTAGTGGTCTCATAATATTTGTCTTTCTGTGATTGACTAATTTCACTCAGCATAATGTGATGTCCTCCAGGTTCATCAATGTTATGAGGTGTTTTGCATATGCATCATTATTCTTCACCATTGAATAGCATTTCATTGTGTGTGTGTACCCAACTTTGTTTATCCAAATGTCCATAGATGGGCACCTAGGCTGTTTCTATCTTTTTGCTATTGTAGATAGTGCTACCATGAATATCAGTGTGCATATATCTTCTTGTGTTCTGGCTCTTATTCCTTGTGGATATATACCAAATAGAGGGATTGCTGAGTCATACAGTATTTCTGTTTCCAAATTTCTGAGGAAGCGCCATACCATTTTCCAGAGTGTCCACACCATTTTAAAATCCTACCTGCAATATAAGAAGGTCCCAGTCTCGCCATATCCCTGCCAGCATTTGTAATTTTCTGTTTGTTTTTTTTTTTAATGTTGCTATTAATTGCTGCTTTGATTTGCATCTCTAATGGCTAATAATCGTGAACATTTCCTCATATGTTTGTTGGCTGCCTGACTGTCTCCTTTGGCGAAATGTCTGTTCATGTCTTGTGCCCATGTTTAAATTAGGTTGTCTTTTTCTTATAGAGGTGTTGGAGTTTTCTATCAATTTTAGATACTAGGCCTTTGTCTGATATGCCATTGCAAAAATTTTTATCCATCCTTTGGGCTCCCTTTTTACTCTCTCGGTGAAATCTTCTCATGCACATAAGTTTGTAATTTTTAGGAGGGCCCAGCCATCTATTTAATCTTCCACTGTTTTGGGGTATTTTGCAATGTTTGATAGTATATGTGTGCCATGTGTTAGAGCCCCTAAGTTTGTCTGTATATGTGTGCCATGTATTAGAGCCCCTAAGTTTTTCACTGATGATCTTTATAGTTCTAGGTTTTACATTGAGGTCTTTAATCCATGATGAGTTTGTTTTTGTATGAGGTGTGAGATATGGATCTTGTTTCATTCTTTTGTAAAACAATTTCCAGTTTGGTCAGCACCATTTGTTAGTGCCTATCTCTTCCTCACTTAATGTGTTTTGACCCTTTGCCAAAAATCAGTTGACTGTATATGGATGGATTTACTTCTGGGTTCTCAATTCTGTTCCACTGATCTATGTATCTTTCATTGTACCAGGAACCAGGCTGCTTGGACCACTGTGGCTGTGTAGTAAATTTTGAGATCAGGGAGTGAGAGAAGTCTCCAGCGTTGTTCTACTTCTTAAGCAGTAGTACATTGCCTATTCAAGGTCTCTTTTTTTCCTTTCCATATAAAGTTCCTGGTCACTGTTTGTATCTCTTTAAAGAATGTGTTTGGAATCTGGATTGAGATTTCATTGTATCTGTAGATTGATTTGGGTAGTATTTACAGTTCTACAATGTTAATTAAGTCTTCCTATCCGTGAGCATGGGGTCCTGGTATGGCGCTGTGGATTAATGTTCTGAACTGCAAAGTTGGTTTGAACAGCAAGGTTGGTGCTTTAAGCTCACTAGTTGCTCCTTGGAAAACCTATACAGGTCTCTCTACGTGATGGAACCGATTCGAAGGGACTTCACAACAACAATATCCATGAGCATGATACATTTTTATATTTTTGTATATCTTTTTTGGTTTCTTGTAGTAGTGTTTTATAGTTTTCTTTGTATAGGTGATTTGTTTCTCTGGTTAGATTTATTCCTAAGTAGTTCATCCTTTGGGTGGCTATTGTAAATGATACTGTTTTTCTAATTTCTGTTTCAGAGCTGTCTTGATTAGTATAGAGAAATCCAGCTGGTTTTTGGTTGTTGATCTTGTACCCTGCCACTTTGTTGAATCTACTAATGAGTTCCAATAGTTTATATACTGAGTCTTTGGGATTTTCTATCCCAAATATCATCTGCAAATAGAGTTTTACACTTCTTTGCCAATTTGGATACCTTTAATTTCTGTATCTTGCCTTACAGCTCTGGATAAGACTTCCAACACAAATATTGTGTTGGATAGGAGTGGTGACAAAGGGCATCCTTATCTGGTTTCTGTTTGCAAAGGGAAGGCTTTCAGTTTCTCTCCATTGAGAATAATGTTGGCTGTTGGATTTATATATATGCCCCTAATTATATAGAGGAATTTTCCTTTTATTGCTATTTCGTTGAGTGTTTCTATCAATTATGAGTGTTGGGTTTTGTCAAATGTTTCTGTATCAATCTATATGATCATGGGGTTCCTTTCCTCTGTTTTATTTATGTGGTGGATTACATTGATTTTTTTTTTTCTAATATCGAACCATCCTTGCATCCCTGGAATGAATCCCACTTGGGCATGATGTATAATTTCTTGATATGTTGTTGAATTCTATTGGCTAGAATTTTGTTGAGAATTTTTTTTTAAGTTTTTATTGTGAATTGAGTGATAGTTTACATGGGATAACCTCAGTTATATACTCATCCTATCGTTATTTCATTTGACTGCAATGAAGAATTTTACAGCTGTGTTTATGAGGGATATTGGTCTATACTTTTCTGTTTTGGTATAAGGATTATGCTCATTTCATAAAATGTATTAAGACGTTTTCCATCCCTTTCTATATTCTAGAATAGTTTGAGTAAAATTGTTGTCAGCTATTCTCAAGGAGCTCTGGTAGTGTAGTGGTTACGAATCAGGCTGTGAACCACAAGGTCAGCAGTTTGAAACTACCAGCTGTTCTGCAGGAGAAAGATGAGGCTTTCTGCTCCCGTAAAGATGTACATCCTCGAAAACTCTCTACAGGGTCACTATGAGTCGGAACCAACTCCACGGCACACAACCATTCTCTGAATGTTTGGTTTTTTTGTTGGGGTTTTTTAAATAACCTGATCAGTTTCTTTTGTTACAGATTTGTTTAACTTTTCAGCTTTTCTCTGTGTTAGTTTAGGTAAATTGTAATTTCTAAAAATATATCCAGTTCATCTAGTTTTCAAATTCATTGGAGTACAACTCTTTATAGATTTCTGTTATTCTGTTATTATCCTTTTTATTTATATTGGTTGTGCTGTGATGTCACTCATGTTGTTTCCTATGAGTGTTATTTGTGTCTTCTCCCTTTTGTCCTTTATTAGATTTGCAGTGGTTTGTTGATTTTATTAATCCTTTCAAAGAACCAGCTTCTTGTTGATTATTTTTATTGTTTTTCTGTTTTCTAATTAATTTATTTCTGCTCTAATCCTTATTATTTCTTTTCTTCTGATGACTGTAGGCTTACTTTGCTGGTGCTTTTTCTAATTGTTGTAGATGTTGTGTTAATATATTAAATTTGGTTCTTTCTTCTTTTTGCTCATGTGTGTTTATTGCTATAAATTGCCCGCTTAGCATCGTTTTTGATGTGCCCCAAAGGTTTTAGTATGTTGTATTTTCATTCTAATTTGTTTCTAGAATTTTTTTTATTTGTTCTACTACCCAGAGCTTTTTTCTTTTTAGTAAAGCTTTTATTGTAAATTTAGTGGTAGTTTACATCATCAACCTTGCACTCAACCAGTCATATTTTGTTTCATTGCAATGGTTGCAATCCCCTCCATGCACCATTGGTTAACAATGTTTACCTTTTCTCCCTCTTTTTTTTTTTTTTTTTTATGTACACAAAATACACAGAAAATATATATTTGTTTAAACGACCAAAGGGCACATTTTTCAAGCCAGCCTCCTGCCCACTGGTACACAGTGTTTCTCATTTCATGGGTCTAGAGTCCTCAACTGCTGTGTGTCTCTATGCCATTGCCTCTGGTGTCATTGTTTCTCTGGTTAGGATCCCACACCCTGCTCATGCTCTTCCCTGTTGATGATCTAGGATCTTCAGTTCCTGGAATGAAAGATTAACTACTCCCCCTTTTTGTTTCACATCTTCTACCTGTACAGTTGTGGCAATTATAATTAATCTTGATAACAGTAGCTCACTATTGAATCAAAAGAATCTTATCCCCATCCCCTTTTACCAGATCCTTCTAGATAAGAGGAAAACTATTCAGTGAGGATTCTAATTTAACTTGTAAGCCAGCCACTTTGTGACTTTATAGCCCTCCCATTTTTGGTAGCTAATGTCTAAGTTGCCAGTCCATTTCAATTCTGTGTATTGAAGGAATAGGCTTCATCATTGATATGAAGACTCTTTCCTTCTTGGTTGGAATTTTGAGCAACTACATCTATAAGCAAAGGTCAAGTTCATCAAATTATAGCAATTTACACTTACTTCCTGTATCAAACTTCTTTGTCTTCCTCTAGTTGAGTTCTTATCAGCAAGCCATCCAAGCTAGGTCAAATGGGTACTATCTGCAAGTTTGGGCATTCTTGCACACCTCCCCCCACTTAATATCAGTTGGCCAGTTCACTCTCAGCTCTAGCTCCTAGTGGCTAGGTCAGTGTCCATAGGCTCAGGAGTTCCCAAGTCTCCCTAAACTTCAGACTAACCAGCCCTTCCTCTTCTCTCACTCATCTCAAGGTCAACAGGTGTCTGTGGAACATGGCTGAACTCAGCTATGTCTTTACTGCTTTTCCCCCATTTCCACTCACAGGAAGACTGAGGCAGCCGATCACCAGCAAGCTTACAAGCCTGCTCATTTGTTCACTTTGAGTTTCAGTCTTGGTGGTGGTGGTGGTATGCTGTGGAGTTGGTTCTGATTCACAGTGACCATGTGTAGGGTTTCCGAGGTTGTAAAACTTTATGGAAACAGAAGGCCTCATCTTTCTCATGCAGAACCACTGATAGTTTCGAACTAGCTGACCTTGAGGTTAGCAGCCCAACTTGTAATCATCTTGGAAGGGGGTTTATCCTGATGGGCTGGCTTTACTTGTCTTGGCTCCCAAGCGAACAGCTTGCTTGTTCTTGTAACAGCCATATAGTCTGGTGTTTTGTTGGGTTTTTTTTTCCCTTTCTTGTCTTAATTTCAAGAAGTATCTTCTGTTCCTCTAGCTGCTCCTGGTTGGTCTGTATGTCCTTTCAAGTGGAAATGTCCTACTTCAGAAGGTTCTTAATGGGGCTCAGGGTTCCACTTAAGGCCCTATACTCTACAAAGGCTTAACAAGAAGCCTATTTCATGGGGAAATTCTAGTACTCTTTTTAAATAATCCAATCAATTGTAGGCTAAAGATGGACTCACAAGATTTCTGTAGTCATAATTCCTAATATTCCTTTCTATCCTACTTAAATGTCTATTTTACAGTAGTAGGCAAGGAAAACCAATATCCACAAGACAGTCAAGCCCCTTTATTTTATTTCCCCTCTTTTACCCATTCAGTCTATTCCTCAACCCCTGACACATAGCCTTGTTGTTCTAAGGCTGAGTATGTATCATATACCGTTATCTCCTTTAGCCCATGCAAACCTCCCTAAGTTTTCCCCTATCTTCCTTGTTCTTCCACTCCCACACTGCCTTTTTGTATATTGTCATCCCCATTACCCAAGCTATCTGTGTCTATCCCATAATTTGTGCCTTACTGCCCCCTCCTTCCCACCCATGGTAACCCTCAAAGAATTTTTTTTTTTTTAGTATGGAAATATTTTCTTAAACTTTTACAATAATGGTCATATGTAATATTTGTCCCTTTTGTAACTGACTTAATTTCACTCAGCATAATGTCCTCAAGGTTCATCCATGTTATGAGGTGTTTTGTAGCGTCATTATTATTCTTGAAGGTAGCATAATATTGCATTGTGTGTACCAAAGTTTGTTTATCCATTCTTCCATTGATGGATGCTTAGGCTGTCTTCATCATTTTGCTATTGGGAATAGTGCTAGGATAAACATTGGTGTGTCCCCACAAGCTTTTGAGTAGGGTGTTATTCAGTTTCCATGTATTTGATTTTCTATCCTTGATCTTCCTATTGTTGATTTCTAATTTCATAGCATTGTGATCTGAGAATATGCCTTGCAGTATTTTGGTGTTTTTAAATTGATTGAGACTTGCTTTGTGGCTTAACACTTGGCCTGCTCTAAAAAATATGTGCACTGGTGTCGGGGACCCGCCTCGACATTGGGGTTCAGTTCACGAGGAGAGGATACCTGACGGCGACTCAAGAATACACAGAAAGAGACAAAGGAGACAAAGAGAGAGACAAAGAGGCACCCCAAAGCCAGGGTGGATACATCACTGAT
>NW_006408683.1:994393-1024714 GCF_000296735.1 Chrysochloris asiatica
CTCCCGTAAAGATTTACACCCTCGGAAACCCTGTACAGGGTCGCTATGGGTCGGACCCGACTCGATGGCACTTAACAACAACAACAACAACAGATGCCTTCAAGGCCATTCCAACTCACTGCAATGTTGTATAGGTTTTCCGAAGAGTAGCTGGTAGGTTTGAACCGCCCACCCTGCAGTTTACACTGACCTGTGGTCCAGCGCAGTAACCCACAGTACCATACCAGGACTCAAATACACCTACTCCTCACTTATTGACTATCTTGTTAAACTGGCAGTTTGCATATATGACCATAGGAAAAAACTACTATCCAACTATTTTGTGCATTAACAGTATACAACTGGCAGTAATGAGCACTGAGGTCTGAGGCGAGAGTGACCCTGGCTGTGATGGGTAAGGTTAGGTAGGTGTCAACTGGGCTGAGTCATGATTCTCAGTGCTTCAGCAGTTATGGAATTATGTCATCCTTCATTTTATCATCTGCTGTAGACCTCCTCCATTTTTGCATCATGCTGATCTTTGCGTAATGACCTGGTCTTTGGAACCTAACTATGTTGATAAGTGAAGGTTAGGTGTAATTCTATAAACAAGAGTACCAGGGCAACTGCACTAAGGAAAACAAAAGCGTTTTAGAAGCTTTAGTTTACTTAGCAATAATGGAGAAGCTAATTGCAAATTAATTTTATCTGTTTTTAAGGGGAGAGGCGTTTCCAGATGCCTTCTCTGTAGGTGTGTACAATCATGTGTTGTAGAAAGTAGTGAAATTAAAATTCTTAGAAAAACATGTATAATCCAGACTCAGAACCTCCAGCCTTGGGTAGTACATTTTTATTGTTCTTCTCTTTGCCCAACTAAGTGCCAAGCACTAGTTTTAAATAAAAAATGCCCACTTTTTACTGCCCAGATTAGAAGCCACCCAAACCATGTTTCCACTCACCACCATTTTCTAGAAGACAGTCTGTTTTTTGTCACCACTCTACATGGCTGTTCCCAGGATCCATATAAGGTGGACTCTATGTGGTTCAGTCCCCTGAGGCCCCGGGGCTCTGACCCCTCCTTCCTTGGACTGGGCATAGAGGGTCTGAGAGGCTGTGCTTTCCTACCCAGCATCAGCCTCTCTTTTCTCCCTCTGCCAGCCTCCTCCTGGGGCTCTGGAGACCAATAGGTTTGCTTTCTCTTCCTCACTCAGGGGGTGTGAAACTCGGCCTTGGGGACTTCATCTTCTACAGCGTACTGGTCGGCAAGGCAGCAGCCACAGGCAGTGGAGACTGGAACACCACGCTGGCCTGCTTTGTGGCCATCCTTATTGTGAGTGTATGCTCGGGGGACTGTGTGACCTCCCAGAGTCTTCATGAGGGGAGTTTTCAGGTGCAGTCTTCCCTCTGAGGAGCAGAGATAGTTATTAGATTTGGGTGGGGCTGTCAAGATCCTGTACACCAAGCATTTTCTGGAGGTTGTAGTTGTCAACAGGAGTCCCTGGGTATTGTAAACAGTTAATTCACTCGACTGCTAACTAAAAGATTGGAGATTTGAGTTTACTCAGAAGAAAGGCCTGACAATTTCTTTCCAAAAGATCAGCTATTGAAAACCCCATGAAGCACAGATCTAGGCAAGTGGGTTCAGCATGAGTCAGAATCAACTCGATTGCAGCTGGCTGGGTGGGTGGTAGTGATTAACAAGACCTTCTGCAGACTGTTGAAGACAGCACATGAGGTGACCCAGGAGCTCTGGTACTCACTTAGCAGCACTCCATGCCAAGGACTTGGCCATCAGCTTTGTGTGCTTGTCTCACAATACACTGTGTGGTAGGTATGTTTACCTTAGATTTTTAGAAATCTAAAAATGAGCATCACTTGGTAATGGGGAGAAAAGATGCAGTCAGGGCACAAAGGCACTGAGTTGGGATGGAAACTCAGTTCTTTGACTCCAGAGCCTGCATAGTTCCCCCTCCTCTCTGTCTCCCAAACAACATAGGATTCTGAATTCTGGGGTCTCTTGAGGTGTGGAGGGCAACCCAATGACTTGAACCCCAGTAGAAAATTTGGAGGCTCCTCCAGTCACTGGAGTCCTGGTTTGATGCTGTTGGGTAAGCACTGGACTGCTAACTAAAAGGTTGGCAGTTCAAACCCACCAGCTGCTTCTCAGAAACCTTAAAAGGGTTGCTATGAGTCAGAATCAACTTGGCACTAACAACAGTATGTCACTGGTGTGGTGCTGCAGTGTATACACTGGACTGGTAACTGCAGGACCTCCAGTTCCAACCTATTAGTCACTCTCGGAAACCCTAAATAGGATCACTAGAGCTGGAACCAGCTTAATAGTACACAGCAATAACAAATAGTTTGTACTTAATGTGGCCAAATGCACATAATGGAGAAACATGCTATTAGATTTTACCTTACAACTTTTAGGATCAAAAGAGGTAGAATTTCAGAGTAGTCCACACTCAGTGCTGTGCTCCTTGAGGAAAGCTCTGGGCCTTACATGGCAGGACACAGTAAGGCTGGTGGCCCAGGTTTGTGAAGATTCATTTCTGCCCACAAGTGAGTGCCAGAGACAAAGTGACAGGCCTCCAGGCCCTCCACTTCAGACAATCTGACCTGAAGCCTGCGGCTCCCCCAGGGGTAGGTCTGATACTTTGGTTCCTTGTCCCCACCTGGGTTCACTGCCTAACTTGACAGGGGGCCTGGGATGGTCATCCTCCTCATTTGCTTCCCCTAGGATGTTTCCCTTGTTGTGAGTTGCTAATACCCTCCCCAACATTGCAATCTATCCCATCCAGTTCTTTTCCTGTGGGGAGGTGTGTTACCATGAGTAACTGATAGACCAGGGAAGCATCTGACTGTCATGAGTCACTGTAATAGGCAGACTGTGGAGACAGTGTACTTTAAGAAAGTAGCCTGCCATAGGTGTCAAGAGGCTACTTTCTGGCTCACCCACTAGCATGTGGGGTGTTATAATAGGAGTGTGAACATCTGCCCTCTGATACCTCGCAGAGCTATTGAGAATCAGGGAAGACAGTGAGTGATAAGTCCTTAAACAGTTCAGGGACGAGGCCATCACTGAGCCCTTCACCAAGTGTTCCTTTCCCTCCTCACTGGACGTATCCATACAGTGAGGTCACCCATCTTACCCATCACCTTCTCTGTGTCCTGCAGGGTTTGTGTCTGACCCTCCTGCTGCTAGCTGTGTTCAAGAAAGCACTGCCTGCCCTCCCCATCTCCATCACGTTTGGCCTCATCTTCTACTTCTCCACAGACAACCTGGTCCGTCCTTTCATGGATACCTTGGCCTCCCATCAGCTCTACATCTGACATGAAGCATGGTGCTGTGGGCTGGAACTTGATGCAGTTGTATAGTTTTACACTAGTGCCATATATTTTTGAGACTTTATTTTCCTTAAAAAAAAAAAAAAGAAAGAAAGAAAAGCCTTGTGTTTACTTCGTGAAGATGAAGCAGAACCAGCTTTTTGGTGCTAGTTGCTTTTTGTCACCAGACTTTGGCTCACCGCATCATCAGCATTCACTTCATTGACAGGGAACACTTATTTATCCAGATGAACTAAGAAAGGTACCCGATGTGGGAAGGGGGTGTGGAAAAAGACACTTTATGGCCTGAAATTCTCTAAGGGCTGATATGAATTTTGTTCATTTATTAGGGACTAGGAATACATGCTTGGAAAACTTGACTAAGCACTTGTGCTGTCCAGAGATGATAAGCCAATGTTTTCTGCAAGGAATGTTCCTAGTGCTTTGTCTATGATGTCATTGTTATTCTATTACCTTTAGAAACGGAATCCCATTCTTGTGACAAGTTACTGCTGGGAAATGGTTTAATATTAGTATCAATAAATAGATTAACCCCTGTGGAATATTGATGTCTTTTTTAAACGCTGACCCCTCTCCCTACATCTCTGCAACAGTCCCGGGATAATGTGTGCTACAGGTACCGAAGGAAAGAGATTTGTTCAGTTAGAAGGAAAGAGGCTTTACTAAGTCTTCCCTCTCAGAAATTACTTATTTGACCAGGTTTCCTAAGCAAAGGTTTTGAGCAGCAATGTGTGAGCTCTGAACTCTTTGCCAACACTGCTGTTGTGTGCAGGCTGGCCAGTTGCCCAAATGTCAGTGGCTCCTTTACAAGCATCTGCCCTCAACAGAAGCCCACACAGGGGGCCAGGTGAGAGCTGATGTTCAGAAGTTCACACTTCTTTCCTTCTGTGACTGTAGCTCTGAGCATTCCAGTTGGACAAGGTGGAGTGGACAAGTTGGGGTTTCCTTTTCCTTTGTGCATCAGACAGTGTCCTGGCTGCAAGGAGAATCTCTTGATGGTGATTTAGGCATCTTGACTTAAGCCTCAGAGTAAGTCACTGTAACTGCTAGTGAGTGCTGAATTACTAAGACAATGCAGGTGCTGAGTTTGGAGTTCAAGGTGGTAGCTTTGTCTGCTTGTTCCAGAAATAATCTGAGTGTCATGACTGGGTACTGATTATGAGAAGAGTAAAATAATATTTTTATGTTTGACAGAAATGTCCATATTCTTTGACTGTTTGGTAAGCGGAGTGGGGGCAGGTAGTGAGAAGGTCCAATACCATTAGTCTTTGTGGTGGCACATCCATGTACAAGCAGTTGGAACACTGGAGAACTATAAGTAATGAGCAACCAGAAACATAAGAGAGGTGATATCACAGTCATGAATGCCAGAACTGTGAAGTTTTAAGAGAATGAGAGATGGTTCGTGATTTGAAAAGTTACCAAGAGATTAACCATTTGTCATTAAGTGGATGCTAACTCATGGCAAGTCTGTGTGTCAAAGTAGATGTATACTCCATAGGTTTTAAGGGGCTAATTTTTTGGAATTAGATCACCAGGCCGTTCTTCTGAGTCTCCTCTCAGTAGACTGTAACGTCAAGCCTTTGAGTTAGTAGCCAAGTGTGTTAACCATTTGAATCACTCTGGGACTCCTACTTAGAGATTTGTTATTGTTGCTAAGTGCCATGAATCAGTTCTGACTCTATAGTGACCCTGTATAGAGTTTTCCAGGCTGTAAATCTTTCCAGACTGTAGAATAAAGTCTCATATTTGTCCTGTGAAGTGGCTGGTAGATTCAAACAAGAGAGTAAAGGAATATAGTAATTAGAGTAGGTTTAGCATGGGGTTTCCAAAGAACATATTAACTAAATGTTAGACTTACAGAAGTCTTTCTTAAAGAGCTGACTGAGGATGCTAGAGGTAAAGGCAACTGAGAGGAGCCTCAGAAGAAAGGCCTGGTGATCTACTTCCAAAACATCAGCCATTGAAAGCACTATGGAGCAGAGAAAAAAGCTCGGCAGTGTCCCATATTGAAGTCGATTGACAGTGACAGAAGAGTACATGTAACAAGGGTTAAGAGTCTGTTAAAATTGGGAAACTCAAGTACATGTGAGAAGACAAAGGGATAAAATAAAGTACATGTGACAGGACAAAAGGGTAAGAGATATTGGATCAAAAACAAAGATACTTGAGGAAACTACACATGTGGAAGCTTGGTTCCGAGGACCAGGGAAGCACCAATGGTTGTGGGGGTTGGGGAAGGGAGGGAATAAAAGGAGGAAAAAAGAGATTTAAAAAGATCAGTAACTGATACGCGAGCATCAGTATACCTACCACTATATGTAACCCGTCAACTGATCTTATTTTTCCACATTTGCTTCAAATTTGTTTTTAGAGATTAAAAAACTATCATTTTGAAGCCCCTCCTTATTCCTTTTGCCTCCCCTCTACTGTCCTAAACTCAGTTTTATCCTTTCCATCCATGTTTCCAAAGAAAGGTGACTCAACAGAACGAGGAAATCAGTGAATAATATCATTAATATCACATACAACTGAAATTGCTGAAGATAAGGAATTGCTAGAATTCAAACTGGATTCTAACAGGGTGTGGAACAAATAGGATATCATTGCTGACATTAAATGGATTTTAGCTGAAAGCAGAGAGAAGTTTACCAACTGGCAAAGGCGTTTGACTGTGTTGTAGCTGTGAGTTAATACATGGGACTGCAAGGTCAGTTTGAACTACAAGATCGGCGATTCCCCCACCAGCCCCTAGGAAACCTTGTACTGGACCTCTATGAGTGCCCTTGGGTAAGTTCTGACTCATAGCAGCCTTACGTACAACGAAAAGTTGATCCTGTACCATCCTCACAATTGTTATGCTTTATCCCATTACTGCTGCCACTGCCAATCCAATTCACTGGGGGTCTCCCTCTGTTTTGCGGACCGTACACTTTACCAAGCATGATGTCCTTCTCCAGAGAATGGTCCCACCTGATCACATGTCCAAAGTATGAGAGACGAAGTCTCCCCATCCTGGCTTCTAAGAAGCATTCTGGCTATACTTCTTCCAAGAGAGACCTGTTTGTTCTTTTGGCAGTTCATGGTACTTTTAATATTCTTTTCCAATGCCATAATTTAAATATACCAACTCTTCTATGGTCTTCCTTCTTCATTGTCCAACTTTCACATTCATATTGTTGTTGTTCTTAAGTGCCGTCGAGTCGATCCCGACCCATAGCGGCCCTGTGTAGGGTTTCTGAGGAGCAGCTGGTGAGCTTGAACCGCCAGCCTTGCAGTTCAAACGGCTTTGCAGTCCTGGCACATTAACCCACAGCACCACACCAGGACTCCCACATTCATATTAGGCTACTGAATAAAATCATAGCTTGAGTCAGGCACACCTTAGTCCGCAAACAGACATCTTTGCTCTTGAATACTTTAAAGAGGTGTTGCGCAACATATTTGCCTAATGCATTACATCATTTGATTTTTTTTTTTTTTTGAGTTTCACATTAATTGTTACTTTATTTGCTTAAAACCTACACAATATTGTCAATTTGAAAAGAAATTCACTGTGATATATATAGATTGAAATTGCCATTTTTTCATCTTTTTTTTTTTTGCTCCCAGGGGTAGGAGGAGTAGGAGGGGAAATATACTTGGTGAAAGTTTATTCAAGAAACAAACAGATACACATACATTTTTAAAATATGAATAATTAGAGAACAAGTGATTTCAGTTTTGGCAGCCCCTGCCTTTTTTTTTTCTTTCTGTTTTAAAATATAAGCTTCTTAAAGACTGCAGCAGAATAAAGGGTCACTGACTGGCGTCTCTGAAATAACAAACGATGAGTACAATAGAAAACCTTCTCTCTCAAACAAGGCCAGGCAATCCTGTTCCCACACCCTCCCCATACCAAAATAACAATATGAATACTTTTAGTAACAACTCAGAATTCATCTTTATCTCCTCCTGTCTCTCATCAGTGGAAGTTTAAAATCATGATTAAAAAAAAGACATCGAAACTCGTATATATAAACCATAAAAGCTCATATTAGAGAACAGCTGAATTTCTTTTCAAAGTGCAAGTAGCGAAAGAAGCAATATTTTAAATTAAAATCTTTCTGTACTTTTTGCTTAGCATTCAACTTGTTTTTATTTAGCAAAAAGCAACAATTTTATAGTGTTAATCTTAAATCTTATTGCCTTACCACTGGTATACCTTCCATTAAAATAAAGAAATGAAGCAGTCAATCCAGTGATTAATTGTAAATCTTATTGCCTTACCACTGGTATACCTTCCATTAAAATAAAGAGACGAAGCAGTCAATCTAGTGATTAATTGACATGACTTTGAGTGGAGACTGGGGTGGTTGGGGGAGTGGGTGGCAAAGAAAAGACCAACTTCCACAAAGTAGCTTTACCAAAGCAGACTGCCACATGATTCTCCCATAGAATCATTGGTGGGTTCAATCCTCTGACCATTTGATTAGCAACTGAGCACATAACCACTGCACCATCAGAAAAGCAGAAAAGATGGTATAAAGGATGCAGCATTTCTGGGCCCCTTTGAATGGGAGTGGGGAGAAAGGGTATAGTCAGAGCAAATACTGGGAAAGCTGGGGGTGGGGGGGAACTGAGGAAATTGGCCTGGAGGGGCAGACAGAAGAGAATGAGAGGGATGGGGCAGGGGGGAATGTGGGACACCATTGAAAAGGTCTTGAAACAGTGGCTGTGGAGAGTAATGATTATAGCAAACTCCCCCTGGTGCCTACTGTGGGTCATTCACTGTGCTAAGTGAAGTCATATGGCTGGCCCCTTCAATCCTCAGATACCTGATGGTAGATACAATTCTCTTTTCCCACTTTACCGATGAAGAACCTGAGAGAGAGTCATGATATACCAGTCTTCCAGAAATTGCGTAACATGTATTGCTGCAATAAATTGAAAGAGCAGATAAGAGAATCCAGCTTCTATCAAGTCAAACATTAAAGAGAACTGCAAACATGTAAAACTGCTGTTCTTTTCATTAAAACTTTTTATCTTGTAAAATACAGTAATGCTCATAAAAAATTTGTGTTAACATTAGGTATCTATTACAGTTATTTTTTAAAGGATTGATATGTAAATGTTTTAAATTTCTCAGCAACTTGACCTAAGATCAAGCAAAAAGTAAGCAGTTACTGGCATAGAAATCCAGGACATTTGGTTCCAAAAGCTTGTACACGTCATAGCCGCCCTTCTGTGTGTAATAACAGCGAAGGATGCCGCCTCCAAGTTTAGCCCACTCAAACAGAAATGAGTGAAACAAAGAGAATTTTTCACAACAATTAAGAAACATTTCAAAAATAAAGAACAAATCTAAACATAAAAAAAAAAAAAATTCAACATCAAGGGAGATAAGTTAGTGTACAGAAAGTGCTACAAGGAGGAACCAACAACATTGCCTAAAACAGAGCTGAGTAAATTGATATAAATAAGTAAATAATAAATAAATAACTGACTTCATCAACAGATAAGATGCAGAATTCAGGGAGGTGGCTTTTGATTTTTCTTTTTCATCCATCCTGCTTATTAACCCTTGTGTTCTTTCAGTATAAATATGTGTTTCTTTATTCAGGTCTTAGATATTTTTTCCTCTTATTTGACTACTTTCTCTTTTTATGCATTTTTTTGAGATTGTGTTAAATCTCAAACTATTTCTTATTCTCTCTTGTTCACAAATGTTCTTTTATTGTTTTGTCTTTCTTCACTATATTCTAGAATTTATCACCCAGCCTTGCAACATTTTATTTTTGGCAATCATACTTTTAAATGTTCTCCACTTTTTCAAAGCTGCCTCAGTGGTTTGACCCAGTTCCCTTCCCCCTCCCTCTGCCTCCTGTTTGGCATCCATGAGGGCCCAATGAGCTGATGGAGGAGGAGCCTGCGTGAGGTCGTTCTTAGAGCAAACTCTACAGCAGCAGTACTCAAAGTCAAAACTGTGCGGTCAAAACTATTTTCATAATAGTACTTAAGACATTTTGTCCTTTTCACTCATTCTCTCATGATATACAAGTCTTTCAGAAATTGTGTGTTACTTGTTATTGAAATAGATTGGAGGAGCAGATTTGAGAATCCAGTTTCTTCTATCAAGCCAGACATTAGAGGGAACTGCAAACATGTAAAGCTGCCATTCTTTTCACAAAAGCATTTTGTCTTACAAAATAAGCAATGTTCATAAAAATTTAATTTATGATAACATGAAATATCTATTACTGTTATTTTTAAAGGAATTGATACATGTTTTAAATTTCTCAATTGTAATTACTCATGTTGTTATTACTGTTAAGTGCTGTCAAGTCGGTTCTAATTCAAGCGACCATATATAGGGTATTCAAGGAGCAGCTGGTGAGTTTGAACCGCCAACCTTGTGGTTAGCAGTCCAGTGATTATCCTATAGTGCCATAGTAACCCATATTATTTTCTTTTTGTTGTTGTTAAGTGCCGTGGAGTTGGTTCCGACTCACAGCGACCCTACACAGGGTTTCCGAGGCTGTAACTCTTTACGGGAGCAGACCGCCTCATCTTTCTCCCGCGGAACCACTGGTAGTTTCGAACTGCTGACCTTGCGGCTCACAGCCCGATTCGTAACCACTACGCTACCAGAGCTCCTTATTATTATCTTTGGGGGTCATCAATAATTTTATTTTAAGTTTTTATTGTGAATTATGTAATTGTTTACATGTGAGAACATTAGCTTTACATTCATCCTATCTTTTTCGTTTCATTGCAATTATTACAATTCCCTGCATGCATCATCAAACAGCCAAAGGGTACACCCCGCAAGCCAACCCCCTGGCTGTCAATACACAGCCCCTCTCCCTCCCAGAGTCCAGAGTCCCCAGCCACTCCATCTCTCCACGTCATCATCTCTGCCTCCATCTCTGGCATCCCTGCTTCTCTGGATAGGGTACCACACTCCGCTCTTCTCCCTTGATGGTCCCAGGGTCCTCCATTCCTGGACTGCAAGATCAGCCACTCCCCTCCTTTTGTTACAAAACGTCTACCTTGACATTTGCAACAATCACAATCAGTCCTGATAGCAATTTACTATTGAACACAAAAATCTTACCCCATCTGCTTTCCCCAGCCCCATCTGGACAGGTTGGAAACCACTCTGGAAAGTCTACCTTCCCCCATACTCTCTGAAATTAGGCGCCCTCTTGAAAGCGTTTAAGTCAGTTACTTCTTACCTTTGTAGCCCCCTCCCCACCTCCCCATTTTGGGAGGCCAATGTTTAAGTCGCACATCCCTGTCAACCCTGTGTAGCAAGGGGGTGGGAATGATCCTCGCTGTAAATACTTGTTCCCTCTTTTGAGCTACTACATCCACAAGCAGATTACTCTTTTTTTCCTTGTCTTTCTTCTTCTAGTCGAGTTCTGATCATCCAGCCATTGAAGCCAGGTCAAGTGGGTACTATCTGCTAGTATGGGTGTTCTTGTGCATCTCCCCTCACTTCATATCAGTTGGATGCTTCACTCTCCGCTCCAGTCCTCTGTGGCCATGGCATTGTCTCTTGGCCCAGGAGTCCCCAGGTCTTGCCATGTTGTTGTTGTTAAGTGCCATCGAGTCGGGTCCGACCCATAGCGACCCTGTACAGGGTTTCCAAGGGTGTAAATCTTTACAGGAGTAGAAAGCCTCATCTTTCTCCCGCGGAGCGGCTGGTAGTTTCGAACCGCTGACCTTAAGGTTCGCAGCCCGATTCGTAACCACTACGCTACCAGAGCTCCTTAGGTCTTGCCATACTCATCAATAATTTTTAAGAGTATAAAGGAGTCCTGACATGGGAGAGTTTGAGGAAGTTCCTGTTTTCATTAGGTGGCTTTCCATTGCCATACTCATCAATAATTTTTAAGAGTATAAAGGAGTCCTGACATGGGAGAGTTTGAGGAAGTTCCTGTTTTCATTAGGTGGCTTTCCATTTCTCCTGCCCTTTTCCCTCCTCAGCATCTTCTCTTGGTATCTCCAATTGCTACCTTTGTCTTGAAGAACCATTTGCTTGATGAAGTCGATTCTGATTCGTGGTAACCTCATAGGTGGCAGAGAAGAACTATGCTCTATAAATTTTTTAATTCCTGGTTTTCAATGACTGATTTTTCAGAAGTCCTCCACAAGGTCTTGCTTCTGGGGAACCTCTGGGTGGATTCAAACTTTCAGTCTTACAGTTAGCTGCCCAGTGAATGACTTGTCTGCACCGTCCAGGGAATGTCTTGACTTTCCTGTTGTTGGTTCTGTACCAAAATGGCCACAGGAGGGCAGCAGATTCCATCTTGAACCCCTATGGGGGCCCTCAAGCCTAGTTTTTCCTCAGGCAGTTTGCAATATTGAGTTCCTGTTGGGTTTCTGCCAGTGCCTGAAACTAGAGAAAGGGGAAAAAAAAAAAAAAAAAAGCCCTTGTTTTGTAGGACGCTAGGGACCACACATTCTCCCTCCCAGAGAACTGAGGTCCTAAAGGAGGGTGCAGTTTTTGATCCAGTTACAGGCCCACACCAAAGCCAGAACACAAAGCAGGTGCTAAAATGTTTGGTGAATGACCATGTTTGGAATCAGTTTGTCCAATGGACTAATGGACCATGTGGACATAAATCTCCATGAACCATATTACAAATGGGTACTATTACCCATTTGACCTACCTTCAATGGCTGGATAATGAGAACTTGACTAGAGGAAGAAAGAAGAGGAAAAGGAGTGTAATCTGTTACAATTTGATGAACTTGACCTGTACTTATGGATGTAGTAGCTTAAAAGAGGGAATGACTCTTCACAGCAAGGATCATTCCCACCCCTTCTGTACACAGGGTTGATAGGAATGGGCAACTTAGACATTGTCTACCCAAAATGGGGGAGGTGGTGTGAGGGTGCAACAAAGGCCCAAAGTGACTGGCTTACAAGTTTTCAAGAGGGAGCCTAGTTTCAGAGGGTGCAAGGGAAGGTAGAATCTCCACTGAGTGATTTCCAACCTATCTAGATGGGGCTGGTGAAAGGAGATGGGGATGATACTCTTGTGGTTCAATAGTGAATAATTGCTCTCAGGACTGATTGTGAATGTTGCAAATGTAAAGGTAGACATTTTGTAACAAAATGAGAGGAGTGGTTGATCTTACAGTCAAGGAGCAGAGGACCCTGGGACCATCAAGGGAGAAGAGTGGAGTGCGGGACCCTATCCAGAGAAGCAGTGATGCCAGAGACTGAGGCAGAGACAATGAATGATGGATGTGGAGAGACAGAGATGGAGCAGCTGGGGACTCTAGACTCAAGGAGGGGGAGGAGCTGTGCGCTGGCACCTGGGGGCTGGAGTGCAGGGTATAGCCTTTGGTTGTTTGAATGGTTATATATCCCTGAGTGTTCAATGTACATCCAAAAATAACAGGGATTGGAAACAAAAGCTATTGAATGATGACACATGGAAAAGATTGGAATCATTGCAATGAAATGAAATACGATAGGATGAATGTAAAGCTGATGCTCTCCCATGTAAACTATCACTCAATTTATAATAAAAAATTATATATAATAAAAAAAAAGTTGCTGTCAATTCAACTCATGGCAACACCATGTATGTCATGCTATCTTTCTTTTGGAAACTTTTTATTGTGAATCGAGTTTACAGAACCGATCTTCAGTTTTACATTAATCAAATCATACACTTCCTTTTATCTCCATGATTACAATCCCCTCCATGTAACAATAATTTCCCCACTTTCTCCCTGTGGTTTTTATTTCATTTCCACCCAACCTGAACATTGTCCTTAGGTAAATGTTGCCTGTTAATCTTGAATGGTTGACCATTCCAGCTTGAACATAACTAATAAGTGCTGTTGTCCCACTATATACCTATCCACTGCTCAGATGAAAATTGGGCTACCTCCATTTCAGAACTGAAGGATGGCTGAGGACAATAGTCTCGGGTTCCTCCAATCTCTTTCTAACCAGTAAGCCCAGTTTTTTGTGTGTTTTGGGGTTTTTTAAAAATAATTTTGAGTTTTGTTCCACATTGCCTCCCATTCTATCCAGGACCTTCTAATGTGATCCCTTTCAGAGCAATTGGTAGTGATAGTCAGGCACCATCTAGTTCTTCTGGTTTCACAGTCATGGAGATTGATGTCCACATGTTCCATTAGTCCACTGGACAAATTGATTCCAAAGATCTTCAGTTTCCATCACTCTTCTTTCCTCTGTACATGGAAAGACCAATTGTTATACCTTAAATGACTGCTCATGAGTTTTAAGATTTGAGTCATTGCTTAGCAAAGTAGGATGTAGAGCATCGTCTTTGGGAACTATGTTATTCCAGTTGACCACAGTGTCCCATGAGACTATGGTCCTGAGCCTCCAGGTCCAGCAAATCATTTCCTAAAGGTGTTTCATGATGTCTAACAAGTTTTCACCACCACTAGTCTGTCAGCTTGTTATACTGTGGTAGCTTGTGTGTTGCCATGCTGCTGGAAGCTATACAACCATGATTTTAAATACCACCAGGGTCACCCATGGTTGACAGGTTTCAGCAGAGCTTTCAGACTAAGACAAGGAGCAAGGGGAAGTAGACTCCTTCTGAATATTTATGAATAGCAGTGGAACGTTGTCAGATATATTACCAGAAGATGAAAATGTAAATAGTAAGAGAAGATTGTTAGATATAGTACCATTAAGATTAGCCCCTCAGGTTTGAAGATGAGCTGCCTCCTCAAAATAGAGTTGACCCTAATGATGTAAATGGAGTAAAGCTTTCTGGACCTTCATTTGCTGATGGGACACAACTCAAAATGCAGAGAAACAGCTACAAACATCCATTAATAATTGAAACATGGAATGTACAAAGTATGAAACTAGGAAATTGGAAGTTGTCAAAAATGAAATGGAATGAATGAAGATCAGTATTCTAAGCTTTAGTGAACTGAAATGGACTGGTATTGACTATTTTGAAAAAGAAAGTCATATGGTTTATTATGCTGGTAACAACCAGTTCAGGAGGAATGACATTGTTTTTTATCATCAAAAAGAACACTTTAAGATCTATCTTGAATAACAATGCTGTCTGTGATAGGATAATATTCATTTGCCTACAAGGAGTCCTGGTGTGGTGCTGCAGGTTAATGCGCTGGATTGCAAGGTCAGTTTGAACCGCATGGTTGGCAGTTCAAGCTCCCCAGCTGCTCCCTGGAAACCTTATACAGAGTCTCTATGAGTTGGAATCAATAGCACTTAACAAGAACAACAAGGAAGACCACTATTATTCAAATTTATGCACCAATCACTGAAGCCAGTGATGAGGAAATTGAAGGATTCTACTAACTTCTTCAGTGTGAAACTAATCAAACATGCACTCAAGATGCATTAATAATTGCTGGTGTTTGGAATGCAAAATTTGGGGGAAAAAGAGGAAGGATCAGTAGTTGGAAAATATGGCCTTGAGATAGAAATGATGCTAGAAACTATATGAGAGACTTTTGCAAGACCAATGACTTCTTCATTACAAAGACCTTTTTAAACATGGACCTCACAATATGGTATACATAGGAATCAAATTGACTACATCTCTGGGAGAAATGGTAGAAACCCTCAATATCAACAGCCAAAACAAGATCAGGAAAAGACTGTAGAACTGGCAATCAATTGTTCATATGCAAGTTCAGGCTGAAGCTGAAGAAAATTAAAACAAGTTCATAAGAGCCAAAATATGATTTTGAATATATCTCACCTGAATTTACACACCATTTAAGAACAGATTACACACTAATGACCAAATGCCAGAAGAGTTGATGGAATGAAGTAAAAAATATCATAGAGCAAGAAAGCAAAAGGTCATTAAAAAGATAGGAAGGAAAGAAAAGACCAAAATGGATGTCAGAAGAGACTGAAATTTGTCTTGAGTATAAAGAAGTTAAAGTAATGGAAGAATGAGGTGGTAAAAGAATTGAACAGAAAATTTCAAAGGAGAGCTCAAGAAGACAAATGTGCCAAGACCTGGAGTTAGAAAACCAAAAGATAAGAACATGCTCAACATTTCTCAAGCTGAAAGAATTGAAAAAAAAAAAAAAAAATTAACCCTCACCTTGCAATATTGAAGGATTCTATGGGCAAAATATCGAATGATGTTGTTGTAGTTAAGTGCCATTGAGTCGGTTCCAACCCATAGCAACCCTATGTACAACAGAATAAAACACTGCCCAATACTTCACCATCCTCACAATTGCTGCTAAACTTGAGCCCATTGCTGCTGCCACTGTGCCGATCCATCTCTTCGGGGATCTCCCTCTTTTTCACCAAAACTTCACTTTATGAAGCATGATGTCCTCTCCAGGGACTGGTCCCTTCTAATAATATGTCCAAATTATGAGAGATAAAGTCTAGCCATCTTGGCTTGAAAGAAACTTTCTAGTTTTACTTTCTCCAACACAGATTTGTTAGTTCTTCTGGCAGTCCATGGTAACTATAACATTCTCCAACAATATAACTCAAATGCATCAATTCTTCTGTGATCTTCCTTATTCACTGTCCAACTTTCACATGCATATGAGGCTATTGATAATACTGTCTTGAGTCTTGAGTCAGGCACACTTTAGTACTCAAACTGACATCTATGCTTTTGAACTTGTTAAAGAAGTTGTGTGTAGCACATTTGTCTAATGCAATACGTTGTTTTCTTAACTGTTGCTCCCATGAGTGTTGACGGTAGATCCAAGCAAAATGAAGCCTTTGACAACTTCAATCTTTTCTCTATTTATTATGATGTTATTTATTGGTTCAGTGTAAGGATTTTTGTTTTCTTTACATTGAGGTGCAAGCCATACTGAAGGCTGTGGTCTTTGATCTTCATCAGTAAGTATTTTAAGTTCTGTTTGCTTTCAGTAAGCAAGGTTGTATCATCTGCATATCACAAGTTGTTAATGAGTCTTCCTCCAATCCTAATGCGATGTTCTTCTAATTGGTTTCTCAGATTATTTGTTCAGCACACAGACTGAATATGTATGGTGAAAGACTACAACCCTGGCACACATCTTTCTTAATTTTAAACCATTTCATGTCTCCTTATTCTGTTCAAATAACTGCCTAATAGTCTATGTAGAGGTTCTCATTCGCACAATTAAGTGTTCCAGAATACTCATCCTCTGCAACTGTATCCATAGCTTGTCATGATCCATACAGTTGAAAGCCTTGCGTAGTTATTAAAGAACAGGCTGCTGCTCAGAAACCGTATAGAGGTTTCCTATGAGTCCAAACTGACTCAATGGCACTTAACAGCAACAGCAACAAACATCTTTCTGGTATTCAATGCTTTCAGCCAAGAACCATCTAAGGTGAGCAGTGACATCCCTAATTCCATGTCCTCGTCTGAATCCAGTTTGAACATCTGGTAGTTCCCAGTCAACGTAACGTGGCAGATGTTTTTGCATTATCTTTAGTAAAATTTTACTTGCATGTGTTATTAATGATTTCCACATTCCGTTGCATCACCTCTCTTTGAAATGGGCACAAATATGTATCTCTTCCAATCAGTAGGCCAGGTAGCTATCTTCCAAAATTCTTGAAATAGATGAGTGAGTGCCTCCAGTGCTGCGTCAGTTTGTTCAAAGATTTCAATTTGTATTTTATCAATTCCCAGAGCTTTGTTCTTTGATAATGCTTTCAGTACACGTTGGACTTCTTTCTTCAGTACTATTGGCTCTTGATCATATATGACTTCTTGAAATGGTTGAACACCAGCCATTTCTTTTTGGTACAGTGACTCTATGTAGTCTTTCCATTTTCTTTCGATGGAAATTCAATATTTTACCCAAAGAATGCTTTTAGTATTTCGAGTAGAGGCTTGAATTTTTTCTCAGTTCTTTCAGCTTGAGAAATGTTGCACGTGTCCTTCCCTTTTGATTTTCTAACTCCACACTCTAGGTCATTGCACATTTCATTATCATAGTTGACTTTGTCTTCTCTAACTGCTCTTGAACTTTTCTGTTCAGCTCTTTTAATTCCTCATTTCTTCCATTTGCTTTAGCATCAAGTATCAATGCTATCCCCTCTGCACACAGATAGATTGGGACAGGCAACTTAGATATTCACTACCTAAAATGAGGGGGTGATAAAGGCACAAAGTGACTGGCTTACAAGATTTCAAGAGAGAGTTTAGCTTAAGAGTGTGTGGAAGAAAGAGTCCCCACTTAATAGTTATCAGTTTGTCTAATTGGATCTGGTTAAAAGAGATGGAGATAAGATTCTAATGATTTATGAGATGTTTGGCTGTCTTTTGAATCTTGGTTTTCCTGGCATACCATTATAAAATAGACACTTGAGGGGGAGAGAAAGGAATAGCCAGAAATATCACCATAGAAAGCTTGTAAGTCCATCTTCTGCCTATAACTGATTGGAACACCTAAAATGGGCTACAATGTGCCCAGTGAAGGAGGCTTCCTGTGGAGCCTCTGCATTACATAAGACCATAGGTGGAATCCTGAACCGCATCTAGAATCTTCTGAGGTGGGAAATTGCCATTTGAAAGGACAAGCAGACCAGCCTGGAGCAACTAGCTAGAAGAACAGAAGATACTTCTTGAAAGAAAGCGTGACAGGAAAAATACAAAACAATATAGGCAGGCTGACTGATTACTACAAGAACAAGCAAGTTGCTTGCCCAGGAGACATCAAGGCAAGTGGTCGGGTTCCCTCAAGGTAAACCCCCTTACAAGACTAAGACTCAATGGGAATATATGCTCTGATTGGTGACCACGTTCATCATAAGGGGAAGTGAAGGGAAAACAGCAATGAAGCTGCAAGCTAAGCCCTCAACATTCAATAGACTCTTGTGAACCCGGGTGGAGACCTGGTCATCCAGCAGTGTGACAAGACCTGGGGACTCTTGGGCCGAGAGTTAGTGACATAGCCACAGACAACTAGAGTGGAGAGTGAAAGGTCTAGCTGATAAGAAGAGAGGGCATATGCACAAAAACATTCCCCTTGACCTGGCTTCAATGACTGGCTGATCAGAGCTCAACTAGAAGAAGAAAGAAGAGGGAAAAAAAGAGTAATCTGATACAGTTTGATGAACTTGACCTACACCTATGGATGCAGTAGCTCAAAAGAGGGAACAATTCTTTACAGCGAGGATCATTCCCACGCTTTCCATACACAGAGTAGACAGAGATGGGCAACTTAGACATTGGCTACCCAAAGTGGGGGGCTACAAAGGCAAAAAGTGACTGGCTTGCAAGCTTTCAAGAGGGAGCGTAGATCCAGAGGGTGCAGAGGAAGGTAGAATCTCCACTGAGTAGTATCCAATCTGTCTGGGCAGGGCTGATGAAAGGAGGTTCGGATAGGTCTTTTGTGATATAATAGTGAATAATTGTTATCAGGACTGATTGTGAGGGTTGGAAATGTAAAGGTAAATGTTTTGTAGCAAAAGGAGGTGAGGGGACTGACTTTGCAGTCTAGGAGTATCTGGGACCATCAAGGGAGAAGAGCGGAGAGCAGGACCCTACCTTGAGAAGCAGTGATGCCAGAGATGGAAGTAGTTTGTACAGACCCCAAAGCAGCTGGGATCAGGATCTTTCTAGAGCAGAGGGCAGCTGGGTGTGCTTGCAAGTTCAGGGCTGGCCAGGACCAGTTTTGCAGGTCTGTAGGAGGACTCACCTTAATCCAGGCACTGGAATTGGTACAGATAGCACCCAACTCACAAAGATGTGGCTCCTAACTCCATGGCTCACCACCAGGTGGCTCTGAGTACCTAGAGAGCTGGAACTTTGCTGGGGCTGGCCACACCTGTGGTCACTAGGGGAACGTGAGGAACAAGAAAAAAATCATAACTTTCTTGCTACCAGTCACCACCAGTCATCTTTCAAGATGCCTGTAGGTGTACTTGAACTGCCACTCTTTCAGTTAGCAGCCCAGAGAATTAACTGCACCACCCAGGGATTCCAAGAGCTGAGAATAGAAGTCCGTTTTCCACTTAAACTGGAAATCGCTTGTCCTCATTACCATTGTTTGTGGAGAAGGACTCTCAGTGCAACTTATTGTTGGGTAGCATACTCATTACTTTGCAGTGAAATGATGAGGGAGAAATGAAGCAAAGAATTCTGCAATGTGTTGAAGAGCAAAGATATCAGTTTGAGGACTAAGGTGCAACTGATCCAACCCATGGTATTTTCAGTAGCCTCATATGCATGTGAAAGTTGGACAGTGAAAAAGGAAGAATGAATACATTTGAGTTATGGTGTTGGAGAAAAATATTAAAAGAACTGTGGATTGTCAGAAGAACAAACAAATCTGTGTTGGAAGAAGTACAGCCAGAATGCTGCCTATAGGCCAGGATAGTGAGACTTTGTCTCTCATATTACCAGGAGATACCAGTCTCTAGAGAAGGACATCATGCTTGATAAAATGGAGGGTCAAAAAATGGAGGAAGAGCCCCAATGAGATGGATTGGCACGGTGGCAGCAGCAGTGGGCTCAAGCATAACAACAATTGTGAGGATGGTGCAGGACCAAGCAAAGTCTCTTTCTGTTGTGCATAGGGTCGCTATGAATCAGAACTGACTCCACAGAACCTAATAACAATAACTTGGGGCCACAGTTTTCCAAGGGTGCAAATACTTGACTTGTCTACTCTTATTTTTTATTGTGAAAAAATTTATTTAACAAAACATATATATAATAAAATCATATTTAAGCATACACTTCGGTGATATTAATTGCATTCACCCTGTTGTACAATCCTTACCACTATCCATTTCCAAAAGATTTTCATCTCCCTAAACAGAAACTTGATTTGAAGAAGTTCAAACTCACAAGTCACTCCTTGGAAACCCTAAACAGCATTGCTATGAGTTGCAACTGACCCAATGGCACTTAACAACAACAACAAAGAGAAATTGAGCACCTCTTATCTACTTAATTAATTTTATTTTATATTATTATTTTCTTTTTACTGGTTCACTATGAGTTGGAACTGACTCTATGTCACACAACAACAACAACATACTTATTATGGAGTCCCTGGGTGTCACAAACAGCTAAGCACTAAATTACGAGCCAAAAGGTTGGTGATTAGAGCCTACATATCCAGAGGCATGTAAGAAGGCATGCCTGGTGATCTGCTGAAAGTGCACAGCCTTGAAAACCCTCTGGTGTAATTCTACTCTGCACACATGGGATTCCTATGGGTCAGAACTGACTGAACAGCAAAAATATCAACATGTTTATTATGTAAGATGTAAGATGTCCACTGGGGCCTCTCTAGATTTGTTCACACTCCACACTGGAAGTTTAAAGGCATCCTAAAAGATTTGGGTATTCCATGAAGGGCAAGGCAGGAAGTGGGAGGAGGTTCACATCCTCCTGGTGTCCTCTGGTCTTGAGTCTCTGCATCTGCAGCTGTCAGTCAGTTTGTGGACCATCTTCCATCTGTGTGCTGCCCAGTGCAGTGTGGTGCCAACATCTGTAGGGAGATGGAGGGGATCTATACAACTTCAAATTAAATATTAGACAGCCTGTCTTGGAACTGTGCAAACAACCCCACTACTCTGTTTTAGTGATTTTGTGCTTTGCTTAATAAATAATGAGAAATAAATAAATAAAGATGGTGAGATTACTGAGTACTGTGTTAACAATGATGATGATACTGAAAAAGAGGCCATTACCCTTGAGCAAAAGCCAGAGGTCATCAAGTGATGTTTAGGTTAGAATTTTGTTACCCAAATTCCTATAGGAAGAAAAAAATTATCATTGTACATCTAAAACTATCTCTTCCATAAACTTCTCTTTTTTCTCTTGTGAAATAGTTTTTTTGTCATATGATTTGATAATGTGTCATTTCCTAAATATTCAACTATCATATTGTAGAGTAGTAGGTATAATTGTATTCCATGCTGAGTCATTCCAAAAGGGATACTGAAGTACTTGAAGAAGCCAAGAGAAAGAGAAGCCTAATGGATAAAGTCCTAGAAATAATGTCAAATGGAGGCTGCTTAGGACTGAAACTGATGTTGTATGTACCGCCAGGATAAAGGAGAATGTTGGGTGTCATGGATGAATTATGCTCCCCTCTAAAACATGTGTTGAAAAATGAAATCCCCATTTGTTGTTGTGATGTAATCAAACCTAACATAATGCAATCATTTTCCATACTCTAATCTAATCTAATTAATTAGTTGAGGTCATATCAGAGTAAAGTTGGTCCTAAACCAAATCACTTCTGAATTATAGACAGTGCAATATAGATACAGAGAAGTCAGTACAAACTGGAGAAGACAGATGCCATGTGAGGATCACCTACAAGCCAAGGAGCCAGGGAATGTCCAGGACCACTGATACAGTCAAGGCACTGAATGCAAACTTTTACCCTCCAGAACTGCAAGAAACAAATTTCTGTTCTTGAAAGCCACCATATGTGGTATTTCTGCACTAAGAAAATGGGGATTCCATTTCAGCTCAATACAAGAAAGCACTTCCCAACAGTTACAAACGATGGGTGGGCCACAGAAAGCAGTGCAGGGTGGTAGAGTAGGTTGGATTCCTGAGTTAGACTAACCTGAGTTTGCATTCTGGAACTTTCTAGACTTGTGTCCTGGAAAAATGATTTAGTTCTTCTAAGCCCCAGTTTTTTCATCTAAAACAGGCGATAATACTTTCTACCTGTTTGTGTTATTACAAGAAGTAAATGAGATAACGTATGTTGTTGATGTTTTTGTTAAGTGTTGTTGAGTTGGTTTTGACTCATGGTGACCCTGTAAGGGTTTCCAAGAAGCACCTGGTGGGTTTTAACTGCTAACCTTGTGATTGGCAGTGCAGTGCTTATCCTACAGCGCCACACCAGTACCCCAATGCATGTTTTATGCTTATCAAAACGTGGCACATGGCAAACCCTCTGCAAATGTCAACTATGGGGGAGCTTCAAAAACTTCTTGGAGAAATGGAATTCAAAGATATGGAATTTCCCCACTAATTTCTGAAGTCCTATCACATTAGCTGTTGATATTGCTCATGGTGCCTGAGGCCCCTCTAGCTGGATGAGTTTAAGCAGAAGCTGGAAGATCACTTATGGAAGATGTCAGAGGATCTATTTCTGTATTGGGTAGATAGATGGTAAGATGTGTTCTGCTGAAACTAACTAACATGAAGTTAAAAGGTGAAGCGTGAAAAGGGTTCTGTGGTCACCAGTTTGACAAATGCTGGGACAAAGTTTAACAGGGCTTTTTACTCTGACTTCTCTGAGCCTTTAATATACTACTGCGAATTTTAAATCTCCCATCATATTTGGTCACAGACTACTTTTCTATGGAACATCTTTAGCAAAGAGCATTTTTAATTTTGTAAAGCATTGGATTAAATGATTTTTGAGATTCTTTAAGACTTTGATGTCTGAAAAAGTTGTGAATTTCAAATGTAGTGATATTTGTAGCTACTGTTCATGGAGCACTTACTACATGCCAGACACTTTAGATACCTAATGCCATGTAATCCTTATTATAATCTTATGACATTATTATTATTTCCTTTTACAGCTGAGAAAACTGAGTCTCAGAGAAGTTAAAAATTTTGCCCAAGGTCACACATCTAGTGTGTAAGCATGTACTTAGGCCCTGCTCTTCATCACTAAGCTACACTTTAGTTGTTGTTGTTGTTAAGTGCCGTTGAGTCGGGTCCGACCCATAGCGACCCTGTACAGGGTTTCCGAGGGTGTAAATCTTTACGGGAGTAGAAAGCCTCATCTTTCTCCCGCGGAGCAGCTGTAGACACTGCTAAATATGTGTGTATCTTTGGATTGACTAAACGTAGGGTTGGCATGGCCAGGAGCCAGCCAGGAGACTTGGGACTTGAATCTTGTTTTGTGACTTTAAATCTAATGCCCTTTCTATTTACTAACCTTTGAGCCAGCTCATTCATGCCAGGGTTTCTTGAAGGTTGTTGGGAAGGTAATTGACATTATCATCTAGTAGAAAGTGAGAATTCCTTATGTGTTCAATGACCAGAGTGTTTTGTTTTTCTTTGCTAAAAATTTCCAAGACTTGCTCTTATGAAAATGAGGTTCTATGTTTGAATAAAGCCTTGCAAATGACCTTTACCTCCACCTTCATCCAAGACTGGATGAAAAGGGGAGGCAGAACTTCTGACAGCTCCCTGTCAATGTACTGTTGCAACTGTTTCTGAGTTATCTTCAGCAAAACTTTACTTGCATGTGATATTAACAACATTGTCTAATGATTTCTGCATTCCATTAGGTTACCTCTCTTTGGAATGGGCACAAATATGAATCTCCTGTAGTGATTAACTACATTTGAATATCACTACATTTGAAATTCACAAATATGAATCCAATCAGTTGACCAGGTAGCTGTCTTCCAAATTTCTTGGCATAGATGAGTGAGTGCCTCCAGTGCTGCATCAGTTTGTTGACAGATTTCAATTTGTAGTGCATCAATTCCCAGAGCCTTGTTCTTTGATAATGCCTTCAGTGCACCTTGGACTTCTTTCTTCATTACCATTGACTCTTGATCATATGCTACCTCTTGAAATGGTTGAACATCGACCATTTATTTTTGGTTTGTAATGTACCTAGTTGGCCTGATTTAATGGCAGAACTCTGCCTTGTTCTTAGGTTTTCTGGCTCCTAGTTCATTTTTGTTCTTACTCTTTGCCTGGCAATAGAGAACAGTTTTGCTGTGTTAGAAGCAGCGTAGCCTCTCACACTTTCTCCCATCAGACACCATGCACTTCTGTTCCTTCTTGAGTTTATCCCTTCCACAAGGGCTTGTCCATGACTAGTTTTGTCTAGCTGAGTTCAACAGTATGGTAAGGAAGAGCTTCCTATCCCCTTATGAAAAACAAAATAACACATTTCCCTTGTGAATAAATAAGTTCAACAGTGGTCATAAAGATATTTTATGTGAATGTCACAGTGGTTTTTGTTTTTCTTTGATCCCACCAAAGGATTTAGGCCCCAAACAAAGAAGAATGAATCAAAGGTAGAAATATACTGGAACCGCCAAAGTACCTAAGAGAGATTGATTATCTGACCCACTGTTCTCCTCTTTTCCAGATAAGGACAAGTGTTTGTGTGTTGACTGGCAAGGAGAAGAGGTTTCCTGAGCACAAAGTGCCAAAGCACAAACCCTGAGATAAAAAGTCATAAATAGACCTATAGCTGGACCTGGTGCCAGGCTTAGTGTCCTTGGGCTGGTGTGACTTGCAGGCTATGTCCCAGGTGGTGGTGGGGCGGGGAAATAGGGCTATGGTTGAACAGCTGCTGTGGAAATTTCCATGGGCAATCCACCAGTTCTTTGGGAAGTCCTGGTACTCACAAATCATGGGGAGAACGGGGTTATAAAACAGGCTTCAAGATGTGATCCCAGGTCTTAAAGAGTGAAACTTCTACAGAAAAGACTCAGAGATACTGGCCAAGAAAACAAGCAGGTTGCAAACTTTTATAACACATTTGGCATGGAACCACTTAAGAAAAAGTCAATATCACCCCAGTTATTGGAACCTCATTTCACTTTTTAAGGAAAATGTTAAAAATGCAAGCTTCAACATTAAAGTAAAAGTTGATTTTATTAAGTGCTTTTAAAGGGGTCCTATTAAAGGAGTCCTAGTGTGGCACTGTGGGTTAATGCACCAGACTGCAAAGTCATTTGAACTGTAAGGTCAGTGGTTCAAGCTCACCAGCTGCTCCTTGGAAACCCAATACAGGGTCGCTATGGGTCAGAATCAACGGCACTTAACAACAACATTAAAGGGGTCACAAACAATATGTTGCTTTTTTTTCTTAAGTTTTGCAATTTATTACCAATTGCCGGAGTCTCAGATACTTTGAAAAATTCTGGTTTAAAATACAAAATCATTTTTTCAATATAGAAATCAATGACAAAATATAAAAAGACATCAGCTCCATGTCTTGGTAATCATTACCAAAACCTTTAATATGTGATTTTGTAAAACCAGCATGTCACAACCACTGTAGAAACTGGAGATCTGTTTTTATCTTGTCGTTCTAAGATTCAGGTTATGTGTGCCCATGTGTATGTGCTCATGCACACATGTGGACCCACCATGCTCCCTACAATGCTGCATCCCCAATGTATTGGTTAGAATACCCTGAATTTGGACTTCTGGCCTCCTAGACTATGAAAGATTAAATTACTGTTCATTAAAGTGATCCACTTGTGCCATTTCTGTTGTAGCAGCACTAAGAAACGAAGACAGCCTATTGTAGCAAATAGCATTAGCATTCGTCTTAAAGAATTTGTAGTAGTAATTAGTAAGGAGGGAAGTCACTATAGACAGGGGAACAGTAAGAGCAAAGTCCTAGAGGCAGTAAGCCAATGGAGGAATTGGAGAAAGGTGGGCAGTCAAGTGAGTTGGAACACAGGTTTTAATTGTTGTTATTAAGTGCTGTCGAGTCAGTTTAGAGTCATAACAACCCTGTATAGGGTTTTCAAGGAGCAGCTGATGGGCTTGAACTGCCGACTTTGTGGTTTGCAGTCCACTGCTGATCCTACAACACCACATCAGGATTCCACAGCTTCTAGTAGTTGCTACTAAGTCAGGAAGTGTTACATCCAACTAGAAAACCAGTTGCCTTTGAGTCTACTCTGACTCGTAGAGACTATATGTATGTCAGAGTAAACTACACTCCACAAAATTTTCAGTGGCTGATTTTCCAGCAGTAGATCATAAGACCTATCTTTTGAGGCACTGGGTGGACTTAAACCTTCAACCTTTTGGCTATCTGCCATATCTGTTAACTGTTTGCACTACCCAGAGACTCCAGCATAATTTCAGTACAAATAAATCTTGGAGGTTCAGATGATACCTAACTAATAGGGATGAATTACCTCAAATTCAGGGTACAAGATGATTGCTGTTGTGTGACGTAGAGTCAATTCCAACTCATAGTGACTCTACATAGGGTTTCTGAGAGTAGTTGGTGGGTTTGAACTGCTGACATCATGGTTAGCAGTCTAGTGCTTTTCCTACAGCACCACACCAGGGCTTTCCATACAGGATACAAGTTTCAGTCCCATTTGTGTGAATGGCTAGAAGTTCAATATCTCTTCCATGGATTTCTACCCATATTACTTAATTACTCCCAAATTCAAATATTTACAGAGTTCAAAGTGAAGGATGGGGATCAATCTGAATTTCACATACTGAGGGGCCACTGGTTTCTAATCAGTCTGTGGCTAACATAAATCTCCAGGTTTCTGTGGTTCCTGAGAACAGCCTTACTCCTCTGAGTGTTATTCAACTGGGGTCTAGTGTTTTTTTCCTCAGTTAAATTCACAGCTGCTCTTCTTGCCCCATACAGGCAACAGACACCCCAGGGACTCTGTTTAGGATGCAGTTTGTAGTACCATGTGGAGACAGTACTTGCCAAGAATCCACAGCATTAAGAGACAGGAAGTTTTTCCTTCATCCCTCACCCCCTAAACAATACAACTTGCTATCCTCCCTTTTGGGAACAGCTGTGATTCTATGGCAGAATTATTTCCTTCAATGTGTGAGAGCACTGGTAGCATAGTGGTTACAAATCGGGCTGCTAACCTCAGGATCAGCAGTTCGAAACTACCAGCTGTTCTGTGGGAAAAAGAGGAGGCTTTCTGCTCTTGTAAAGATTTACAGCCATGGAAACCCTGTACAGGGTCGCTATGAGTCAGAACCGACTCCACTGCACATAACACCACCACCACCATGGGTGAGAGCAGTCAAGATATATTGATAATTACCAGTGATTGGAATGTGATAGTTGGAAAGATCAGTAATTGGAAACTATGGCCTTGGTGATAGAAATGATACTGGAGATCGCATGATGGAATTTTGCAAGACCAATGACTTGATGCATTGAATATACCTTTTTAGAGCAACATAAAAAATGACTATTGGCACTGAGGGTTAATGTGCTGGACTGCAAGCTAACCAGCTGCTCCTCAGAAATCCTATACATGGTTGCTATGAGTCGGAATTGACTTGATGACACTTAGCAACAACAAATACACATGGGACCTCACCAGATGGAATACACAGAAATCAAATTGACTACATCTGTGGAAAGAGACAGTGGAAAAGCTCAGTATCATGAGTCAAAACAAGGCCAGGTGCAGCCTGTGGAATAGACCATCAATGCTCATATGCAATTTCAGGCTCAAGCTTAAGAAAATTAAAACAAGTCCACAAGAGCCAAAATATAATCATGAACATACCCACTTGAATTTAGAGACCATCTCAAGAGCAGATTTGAAGCATTAGACACTAATACTTGAAGACGAGTAGGGTTGTGGGATGACATAAAAAATATCATACAGGAAGAAAGCAAAAGATCATTAAGAAGATAAGAAAGAAGGGTAAGACCAAAATGGATGTTAGAAGAGACTCTGAAACTTGCTCTCCAGCATAGAGATACTAAAGCAAAAGAAGAAACAGGGAGGTAAAAAAACTGAGCAGAAAATTTCAAATGGCAACTCAAGAAGACAACGTATTATAAGGAAATGTGTAAAGATCTGGAGTTAAACAAAATCAAAAGGGAAGAACATGTTCAGCGTTTCTCAAGCTGAAAGAACTGAAGACAAACTATAAGCCTCAATTTACAATCTTTTAAGATTCTATGGGCAAAATATTGGATGATGTAGAAAGCATCATTTCTTTTTGTACCAAAAAGAAATGGTCGATGTTCAACTATTTCAAGAGCCAGTGGTATTGGAGGGAAGAAGTCCAAGGGGCACTGAAAGCATTGACAAAGAAAAGGGATCCAAGAATTGACTGAAATACAAATAGAAATCTTTCAACAAACTGATGCAACACTAGAGGCACTCACTGATCTCTACCAAGAAATTTAGAAGACCAACTGACTAGAAGAGATCCATATTGTGCCCATTCCAAAGAAGGCAACCCAGTGGGATGTGGAAACCATCAGATAATATCATTAATATCACATGCAAGTAAAATGTTGCTGAAGGTAATTTAAAAATGGCTGCAACAGTACATTAACAGGGAACTACCAGAGGTTCAAGCCAGATTAAGATGAGGATGTGGAATGAGGGATATCATTACTGATGTTAGATGGATCTTAGCTGAAAGCAGAGAATACCAGCAGAAAGATGTTTACCTGCTCAAATCCACAACCAGTGCTCTTGGAAGTAGCAGTCAACTAATAACATGATATATCATATTAAATAAATATGATGTAAAAGATCCCTTTAAAGTGTTCAAGAACAAAGATGTGGAGGTGGGGCTTGATGGCGGCTAGGGTGGAGGTGCAGTGAAGTTCACCTTCAGCGATACAACAGAATGCCAGATAAAGCAGATCCAGGGCAGAGCTCTAAACTCAGAACCACAGAGTTAGGAATATTTAAAAGGTTTGAAGGTTTATAGCCAGTGGAACTTGTAGCAAGTAAGAAATCGCTTACTTTTGAATCTGCAGGGCTCTGCGGCCCCAAGTTGACAACTTGGGTGAAACCAAACAGCAAGACCAAGTGGGGGAGTAGACACACCATGGAAAAGCACTGTGGGAACCTCAGAACAAAGGTGGACAACACAGTTTGTTGGTTTTGCTTTGTTCTGATTTTCTTTTTCTTTGGATCCATTCATTTGTGCCTACCCCCCCCCATTTGTGCACCTCCATTTTGGTCACTGGGGGGTGCCTGAGCGAGTGGATACCCCCCATCCTCACCACTGGTGGGTTCTTCTGCCGTGCATGTGCACAGATACTCTTAGCCCAAGAGCTGGCCCTGAACTGTTTTTTGTTGTTTTTATTTTAAATACTGTAAAGGCCAGGACAGGGGTGTAGAGAGGGAAAGAGAGTTTAAAAACAAAACAGGTAGAAAATTAAATTAAATCCTGAGGTACAGCATAACAACCAACAGTGGTATCTTGAAATTTCTCAGGCAGTTTTGAAGGCAAGAAGCTAAAGAGAGGACATTAAAGTCATACTCATTTGAGGCTACAGATTTTTTTTTCTCTCTCTCCTCTACCTTTTCTGTGATTATAGACTACAGTATTCAGTCTAGTTTTGTCTTTTTGTTGTTGGTGGTGGTTTTTGTTTGTTTGTTTTTTGCTGGTGCTGTTTTGCTGTTGTATGCTCCCCCTTCAACCGTTGGTGAACTCTACCTCTCCCTATATTACCCAAGAAGAGACAACAATTGCTATCAGATAGTCAAGCTTCAACCACAATCTATAAAACACCAAAACCCAGGCAAGAACCAATAACAACTGCCATATATCAGGGAAACAGACAACACCTGTGAAAGTCACTCTGAGTTAAGCAATAAAAAGAGTGAAAAGGGAAGCCCACATCCTGATCACATCTACCTGGAAGCAATCAGAAAGCATAAAAAACACCAAAACACATAATTAAGTAGTAAGGCCACAGATAAACACTAAACATGTCCAATAAGAAAAAGTAGATGATCATATCAGCACATATCCAGAAACAAGATAAAATGTCTGAGACAAATGACCTAGAGGTAGACCTGGACTCCATTCTGAAAGGAGGGCAGACATTGGAAATGCCTGAAAAGAGATTCAGAAAAATTATTATAAAATGTTTCAAATCACTTTACAGAGAACAAACAAGATGGCAGATTGGGTGGAAGTGCAGTAAGGAGCTCCATCAGCAAAAACACAGAATATAGGACCAAGCAGGCTCAGGGGATGGTCCCAGAACTCTGAACCACATATAAAGGAATATTTAGAAGGTTGGAAGGCTTACACCTAGGGGAATTTGTAGTAGAAGCAAGAAATCCATTACTTTCTAATTTAAGATGCTCAGCTGCTCTTGGAGCCGCCATCTTGAGTGAGACCAAGCAGGGGAAGTATCAGAGCAGCCACGGACACCTGACAGAACCGCAAAGATAAAGGTGTGAACATTCTCTTCTTTTGGTATCTGTTCATTGGTCCCTTGCTGTCTGTGCACCTCCATTCTGGTGATTATAGGAGTGCCTGAGATAGTGGTTACCCCAGCCCCATCCTCGGAGAGTTCTACTATGCATGC